>NW_027009789.1:0-39787 GCF_036934945.1 Oncorhynchus masou masou
CAAGGCTGGTCTAATAGAGTGAGGTTCTTTAATCAAGGCTGGTCTGATAGAGTGAGGTTCTTTCAACCAAGGCTGGTCTAATAGAGTGAGGTTCTTTAATCAAGGCTGGTCTAATAGAGTGAGGTTCTTTAATCAAGGCTGGTCTAATAGAGTGAGGTTCTTTAATTAAGGCTGGTCTAATAGAGTGAGGTTCTTTAATCAAGGCTGGTCTGAATACTGGTGTCTGTCTGAAGGAGAGGGGCTTGTAGCACTGTGGAGATGTGTTGTCCTAGTGCAAGTTATCATGTGATCTGAAAATGGAAAACTTTCCCAAACATATAACTATAACATAAACAACTCGTGTAGAGATCCTTAATAACTTGGTAGAGGTCACTAGCGGTCATTCATTTCCTTATTGCTGTTTGTCAGTGCTTCGTGCTAAATGAACACTGTGATTTGTACTGTCGTGTATGTTATTGGTAGCCTATTGAAAGTGTCTCAGTCAGGAAACAAAAGGTCTGCATTCTGTGTCAGAACACAGGAAACCTATGTGTTGGTTCACGCCATTTGAATGTTTCACATTTTCAGGAATTCTCATCATCCTCCTCCTCAAATGAAATGAGGAAACAGTTTGAAATGCTCTTGTTTTTCTGTGTCTTGCCCACACACGCAACAATGTTAGCCCACCGAACCCCAGTGGCCTGTCCTGGCAGCCAGGGCCTGGCCTGTTGAATGCCTGGTGGACGATGGGGCCGATGGGGGCCTCTGGACAGGACCTTTGGGGCCGATGGGGGCCTCTGGACAGGGCCTTTGGGGGCCGATGGGGGCCTCTGGACAGGGCCTTGGGGGTCGATGGGGGCCTCTGGACAGGGCCTTTGGGGCCGATGGCAGGTCCTGCTGGGGACTGATGGCACTGAGCACACTGCCTCAACCCCCACGCCACCCGCCAGCTGCTGAACACAGAACTTTATTTTTGTATGCGTGTGGCTATGAGGATGTATTTAATCAGTCGTTTCCTTGGTTGGGTTTTCTTAGTTTTTGAGGTGCCAGTCCTAACCAACCTAACTGGATGATTTGGTGTTATGAGGTAAATAGTAGTTTAAGTCTCAGTTTAACTGATTGATAACACGGTCATGTGTTTTGTTCCCTGTCCTGATAATTCATTTCTTCTATTACCAACGACATGGTATTTAAATGACAGGAGATGTTCTTCTCCTATTGGCTACTGTACAATTATCTCAACGAATCAGATATTTTCAAAGCCTTTGGAATGCGACATTTTTTGTTGTTGATCACCTCGGGAGAAAAGAGAGGAAAGTGCAATGAGAAAGGAATGCTCAACACTGGCTCTTGGTCAGCTGGTCGCCCTAGTCCTCTTCTGGCTATAGGACCTCTCTAGGACAGGACAGCATAAAGCAACCTGTCACCCTCCACCCACTCCGCCCTCCACCCACAGTCTCAGATGAGCTTTGTCACACAGCAGTGAATGGAAGGAGAGCAACCTGTTATAATACCCAAGACAACATGTGGGAGATGCTGCATGGGCAGAATTCTTTCTTGTGATGTGTGTAGGAGGCTGTGGTTGTTTTTGTGTGTTTTCTGTTTCTGTTGATGCGGACCATCAAAGCTCTGTTTGGAAACCTACGGCCGAGGAAGCATCCTGAGAAATACCCATCTCATTCAGAGTATTACCTCTATTAGAAACAGTGGTTTCTGTAAATGTTGGTCAACACGATGCTCTTAGTGGACACATTGTGGCAGTCACAGTGGCAGTGTGTTACATTGACAGTAATGGTTGTTATGTTCTTAATATTTACACGAATCCAAGGTTTCTTCTATTATAGTTTAGCTTTAAAATATTATTCCACAAATCAATCAATCACTGATATTATTCTCTGTTGTTGTGTTGCATAGTTTTATAAATACAGTAGCTGTTATACCTTACATTCAACAGAATTAAAAACGGAATACAATATTCATTTTGTTTTATAAAGGTGTCGTTCTGTGTTGAATAGCTTTCTCATTAGCGCGTTACTTTTCCACTAATTGAACAAACATTGTTTATTAATTTATATAAATGAGCTCATGACTTTATCATCACTTAAAATGTGCAATAACAACTTCCAGCACAGAAACAAGACCTCCTTCAACACTCCAACAACTTCCAGCACAGAAACAAGACCTCCTTCAACACTCCAACAACTTCCAGCACAGAAACGAGACCTCCCTCAACACTCCAACAACTTCCAGCACAGAAACAAGATCTCCTTCAACACTCCAACAACTTCCAGCACAGAAACAAGACCTCCCTCAACACTCCAACAACTTCCAGCACAGAAACAAGACCTCCTTCAACACTCCAACAACTTCCAGCACAGAAACAAGACCTCCTTCAACACTCCAACAACTTCCAGCACAGAAACAAGACCTCCTTCAACACTCCAACAACTTCCAGGACAGAAACAAGACCTCCTTCAACACTCCAACAACTTCCAGCTCAGAAACAAGACCTCCCTCAACACTCCAACAACTTCCAGCACAGAAACAAGACCTCCCTCAACACTCCAACAACTTCCAGCACAGAAACAAGACCTCCTTCAACACTCCAACAACTTCCAGCACAGAAACAAGACCTCCCTCAACACTCCAACAACTTCCAGCTCCAGAGCTCAGACCTCCCTCAACACTCCAACAACTTCCAGCACAGAAACAAGACCTCCCTCAACACTCCAACAACTTCCAGCACAGAAACAAGACCTCCTTCAACACTCCAACAACTTCCAGCACAGAAACAAGACCTCCTTCAACACTCCAACAACTTCCAGCACAGAAACAAGACCTCCTTCAACACTCCAACAACTTCCAGCACAGAAACAAGACACTCCTTCAACACTCCAACAACTTCCAGCACAGAAACAAGACCTCCTTCAACACTCCAACAACTTCCAGCACAGAAACAAGACCTCCTTCAACACTCCAACAACTTCCAGCACAGAAACAAGACCTCCTTCAACACTCCAACAACTTCCAGCACAGAAACAAGACCTCCCTCAACACTCCAACAACTTCCAGCAAATTATTTTCAGAAACAAAGACCTCCTTCATGAAGACTCCAACAACATTCCAGCACAGAAACAAGACCTCTCCATTAACACATGAAGACCAACAACTGTGTGTGTGTGTGTGTGTGTGTGTGTGTGTGTGTGTGTGTGTGTGTGTGTGTGTGTGTGTGTGTGTGTGTGTGTGTGTGTGTGTGTGTGTGCCAGCACAGAAACAGAGTGTGTACCTCTCTTACCATGGTGACAGTGTAGAAGTGTCCAACAACTTCCAGCACAGAAACAAGAGCTCCTCAACACTCCAACAACTTTTGCTGGAAGACACTCCAGGGATGGCTGTTCAACATCTCACGAATCTCTCCAAATGTAAGAGCCTTTCTAGAAAGAGGGGTACATGAGGAGTGCATGAAGGTGTGTGAGTGGGGAACACGTTGAGTTGTGCTACAATTACAGCTTCTGATTGTAATCATCCCTCCTTTGTTCTATATTTACATTGTATTTAAAGCCCCACATCAGTCACAGGTCTCCATTAACACATGAAGACCCAAAAATGTATAGAAGTGTGGTTGTGTGTGTGAGGACGTGTGCCACTGTGTGTGAGGACTGACTAGAGTCACTGTAGGTGATGTGATTAGAGTCACTGTAGGTGATGAGAACTGACTAGAGTCACTGTAGGTGATGAGGACTGACTAGAGTCACTGTAGGTGATGAGGACTGTGTAGGTGATGAGGACTGATTAGTGTGTGATGTGTGTGTGGTGATGTGTAGAGTGTAGTGATGTGACTGTCAGTGTGGTGTGTGTGTAACACTGGATGAGGACTGACTAGAGTCACTGAGTGTGTGGGGACTGACTAGAGTCACTGTAGGTGTGTAGGACTGACTAGAGCATTACCATGAGTGACTAGAGTCACTGAAGTGTGAGGACTGACTAGAGTCACTGTAGGTGATGAGGACTGACAATCATGTGAGTGGGCTGACTAGACACTGTAGGTGATGAGGACTGACTAGAGTCAGTGTAGGTGTGTGAGGACTGACAAGTCAGTAGGTGTGTGTGTGTCACTCAGAATCATACAGACATACTACACAGCACCATACACACGGTGCTGCCGTGGAGCAGACACTGCATTAAGATGAGAACATGGTCCTAGCATACAGCATTAATTACTGAGATGGTCCTCTAGAACATACAGTGATCATGGTCCTCTAGATACTGTTAATATTACTGAGAACTGGTCCTCTAGAACATACAGCATTAAAGACTGGGGTCCTCTAGAACATGAGGATTAATATTACTGAGAACATGGTCCTCTAGAACATACTGCATTAATATTACTGAGTGGTCCTCTAGGGATTAATATAACTGAGAACATGGTTCTCTATAACAAGGAGAAGGTTGAGTTGTTACAGAGAACCTGGTCCTCTAGAACATACAATTAATATTACTGAGAACTTGGTCTTCTGATGGTAATCAATGTGATGTGTGCTTTGTTCTATATTTACATTGTATTTATTTATTTATTTTAAATCCCAGGTCCCCGTCCACATCAGGAGGTCCTCTTTGCCTTTGCATGGTCCTCTAGAACATGCCTTGTTCTTAACTGACTTGCCTAGTTATATAAAGGTTAAATAAAAAATAACTAAACATAGAAATCAGAAGATATGGTTGTGTGTGTGTGAGGACTGACTAGAGAGCCACTGTAGGTGATGAGGACTGACTCTAGAGTCACTGTAGGTGATGAGGACTGATTAGAGTCACTGTAGGTGATGAGAACTGACTAGAGTCAGCATGTAGGTGAGAACATGAGGACTGATTAATATTACTAGAGTCACTGTAGGTGATGAGGACTGACTCTAGAGTCACTGCAGAGTGTGAACATGATTAATATTACTGAGGACTGACTCTAGAGTACTGCATTAATATGACAGAGAACTGTAGAGTACAGCATTAATATGTGAGGACTGACTAGAGCAGCATTAATATTACTGAGAACCTGGTCCTCTAGAACATACACATTAATAGTCACATGTAGGTGATGAGGACTGACCTCTAGAACATACAGCATTAATAGAGGACTACTGCATTAAGTCACTGTACTGAGAACATAGAGCCACTGAACATAGGTGATGAGGAACTGGTCTAGAGTCACATTAATATTACTGAGAACCTGGTCATCTAGGTGATGGAGACTGACATCACAGGTGATGAGGACATTAATATGATGAGGACTGACCTCTAGAGCAGCATTAATATTACTACTGATTAAGATTACCATGGTCCTCTAGAACATACAGCATTAAGATTACTGAGAACATGGTCCTCTAGAACATACAGCTTTAATATTACAACATACTGCATTAATATTACTGAGAACATGGTCCTCTAGAACATACAGCATTAAAATTACTGAAAACATGGTCCTCTAGAACATACTGCATTAATATTACTGAGAACATGGTCCTCTAGAACATACTGTACACACATTGAGAACCTGGTCCTCTAGAACATACTGCATTAATATTACTGAGAACATGGTTCTCTAGACAGCGTTAATATAACTGAGAACATGGTCTCTAGAACATACTGCATTAATATTACAGAGAACCTGGTCCTCTAGAACATACACATTAATATTACTGAGAACATGGTCCTCTAGAACATACTGCATTAATATTACTGAGAACATGGTCCTCTGAACATACTGCATTAATATTGTGGTCCTCTAGTACATGGTTAATATTACAGAGAACTCTAGAACATACTGCATTAATATTACTGAGAACATGGTCCTCTAGAACATACTGCCTTAATAATATTGAGAACATGGTCCTCTAGAACATGCCTTATCCTGGTCCTCTAGAACATACTGCATTAATATAACTGAGAACATGGTCCTCTAGAACATACAGCATTAATATTACTGAGAACATGGTCCCCAGAACATTAATATTACTAGAACATGGTTCTCTAGAACATACTGCATTAATATTACTGAGAACATGGTCCTCTAGAACATACTGCATTAATATTACTGAGAACATGGTCCTCTAGAACATACATTAATATTACTGAGAACCTGGCATTAATATTACCCCGGTCTAGAACATACAGCATTAATATTACTGAGAACATGGTCTCTAGAACATACAGCATTAATTATTATTTGAGAACATGGTCCTCTAGAACATACAGCATTAATATTACTGAGAACATGGTTCTCTAGAACACTGTTAATATTACCATCTCTAGAACATGCCTTAATATTACTGAGAACCTGGTCCCCCATTTAATATTACTGAGGACCTGGTCCTCTAGAACAGAGAACCCATCCTCTAGAACATACAGCATTAATATTACAGAACATGGTCCTCTAGAACATGGTCCTCTAGAACATACAGCATTAATATTACTGAGAACATGGTCCTACCATTAATATTACTGAGAACATGAGAACATGGTCTGCAGAACATACAGCATTATATTACTGAGAACCTGGTCCCCAGAACATACATTAATATTACTGAGAATACTGCATTAATATTACATGGTCCTCTAGAACATACAGCATTATTATTACTGAGAACCTGGTCCTCTATTACTGAGAACATGGTCCTCTAGAACATACAGCATTAATATTACTGAGAACATGGTCCTCTAGAACATACAGCATTAATATTACTGAGAACATGGTCCTCTAGAACATACTGCATTAATATTACTGAGAACCTGGTCCTCTAGAACATACAGCATTAATATTACTGAGAACATGGTCCTCTAGAACATACAGCATTAATATTACTGAGAACATGGTCCTCTAGAACATACTGCATTAATATTACTGAGAACATGGTCCTCTAGAACATACATTAATATTACTGAGAACATACATTAATATTACTGAGAACCTGGTCCTCTAGAACATACAGCATTAATATTACTGAGAACCTGGTCCTCTAGAACATACTGCATTAATATTACTGAGAACATGGTCCTCTAGAACATACAGCATTAATATTACTGAGAACATGGTTCTCTAGAACATACTGCATTAATATTACTGAGAACATGGTCCTCCCTAGAACATACCGCATTAATATTACTGAGAACATGGTCCTCTAGAACATACAGCATTAATATTACTGAGAACATGGTCCTCTAGAACATAGAACATACAGCATTAATATTACTGAGAACATGGTCCTCTAGAACATACTGCATTAATATTACTGAGAACATGGTCCTCTAGAACATACAGCATTAATATTATGAAACCTGAGAACATGGAACATGGTCCTCTAGAACATACTGCATTAATATAACTGAGAACATGGTTCTCTAGAACATACAGCATTAATATAACTGAGAACATGGTTCTCTAGAACATACAGCATTAATATAACTGAGAACATGGTCCTCTAGAACATACAGCATTAATATTACTGAGAACATGGTCCTCTAGAACATACTGCATTAATATAACTGGGAACATGGTTCTCTAGAACATACAGCATTAATATAACTGAGAACATGGTTCTCTAGAACATACAGCATTAATATAACTGAGAACATGGTTCTCTAGCATTAATATGGTCCTCTACAGCATTAATATTACTGAGAACATGGTCCTCTAGAACATACAGCATTAATATTACTGAGAACATGGTCCTCTAGAACATACTGCATTAATATTACTGAGAACATGGTCCTCTAGAACATACAGCATTAATATTACTGAGAACATGGTCCTCTAGGACATGCAGCATTAATATTACAGAGATTACAGAGAACCTAGTCCTCTAGAACATACAGCATTAATATAACTGAGAACCTGGTCCTCTAGAACATGCCTTAATATTACTGAGAACATGGTCCTCTAGAACATACTGCCTTAATATTACTGAGAACATGGTCCTCTAGAACATGCCTTAATATTACTGAGAACCTGGTCCTCTAGAACATACTTAATATTACTGCATTAATATTACTGAGAACATGGTCCTCTAGAACATACAGCATTAATATTACTGAGAACATGGTCCTCTAGAACATACAGCATTAATATTACTGAGAACCTGGTCCTCTAGAACATACTGCATTAATATTACTGAGAACATGGTCCTCTGGAACATACAGCATTAATATTACTGAGAACATGGTCCTCTAGAACATACTGCATTAATATTACTGAGAACATGGTCCTCTAGGACATACATTAATATTACTGAGAACCTGGTCCTCTAGAACATACATTAATATTACTGAGAACCTGGTCCTCTAGAACATACAGCATTAATATTACTGAGAACATGGTCCTCTAGAACATACAGCATTAATATTACTGAGAACCTGGTCCTCTGGAACATACAGCATTAATATTACTGAGAACCTGGTCCTCTAGAACATACAGCATTAATATAACTGAGAACCTGGTCCTCTAGAACATACAGCATTAATATTACTGAGAACATGGTCCTCTAGAACATACAGCATTAAGATTACTGAAAACATGGTCCTCTAGAACATACATTAATATTACTGAGAACCTGGTCCTCTAGAACATACATTAATATTACTGAGAACCTGGTCCTCTAGAACATACAGCATTAATATTACTGAGAACCTGGTCCTCTAGAACATACAGCATTAATATTCCTGAGAACCTGGTCCTCTAGAACATACAGCATTATTATTACTGAGAACATGGTCCTCTAGAACATACAGCATTAAGATTACTGAGAACATGGTCCTCTAGAACATACAGCATTAATATTACTGAGAACATGGTCCTCTAGAACATACAGCATTAATATTACTGAGAACATGGTCCTCTAGAACATACAGCATTAATATTACTGAGAACCTGGTCCTCTAGAACATACAGCATTAAGATTACTGAGAACATGGTCCTCTAGAACATACAGCATTAATATTACTGAGAACATGGTCCTCTAGAACATACAGCATTAAGATTACTGAGAACATGGTCCTCTAGAACATACAGCATTAATATTAATGAGAACATGGTCCTCTAGAACATACTGCATTAATATTACTGAGAACATGGTCCTCTAGAACACACAGCATTAATATTACTGAGAACATGGTCCTCTAGAACATACAGCATTAATATTACTGAGAACCTGGTCCTCTAGAACATACAGCATTAATATTACTGAGAACCTGGTCCTCTAGAACATACAGCATTAATATTACTGAGAACCTGGTCCTCTAGAATATACAGAACATTAATATTACTGAGAACATGGTCCTCTAGAACATACTGCATTAATATTACTGAGAACATGGTCATCTAGAACATACTGCATTAATATTACTGAGAACATGGTCCTCTAGAACATACATTAATATTACTGAGAACCTGGTCCTCTAGAACATACATTAATATTACTGAGAACCTGGTCCTCTAGAACATACAGCATTAATATTACTGAGAACCTGGTCCTCTAGAACGTACAGCATTAATATTACTGAGAACATGGTCCTCTAGAACATACTGAGAACATTAAACATATTACTGAGAACATGGTCCTCTAGAACATACAGCATTAATATTACTGAGAACATGGTCCTCTAGAACATACATTAATATTACTGAGAACATGGTCCTCTAGAACATACAGCATTAATATTACTGAGAACCTGGTCCTCTAGAACATACAGCATTAGAACTGAGCAAGAAATAACTGAGAACATTCCTTAAACATACAGTAATGATACTGAGAACACACATACAGCATTGTGGTCCTCTGGTACAGAGTCACTGGGCTGTGTTTTAAATCAGTAATGACACCACACCTTGTGTCTGGTACATGAGTCACTTAATATTACTGCTGTGTTTTAAATCAGTAATGACACCACACCTTGTGTCTGGTACAGAGTCACTGGGCTGTGTTTTAAATCACTAATGAATACCACATGGTCCTTGTGTCTGGTACATGACTCACTGGGCTGTGTTTTAAATCAGTAATGATACCACACCTTGTGTCTGGTACAGAGTCACTGGGCTGTGTTTTAAATCAGTAATGATACCACACCTTGTGTCTGGAAAGTACAGAGTCACTGGGCTGTGTTTTAAATCACTAATGATACCACACCTTGTGTCTGGTACAGAGTCACTGGGCTGTGTTTTAAATCAGTAATGATACCACACCCTGTGTCTGGTACAGAGTCACTGGGCTGTGTTTTAAACCAGTAATGATACCACACCCTGTGTCTGGTACAGAGTCACTGGGCTGTGTTTTATATCACTAATGATACCACACCTTGTGTCTGGTACAGAGTCACTGGGCTGTGTTTTAAATCAGTAATGATACCACACCTTGTGTCTGGTACAGAGTCACTGGGCTGTGTTTTAAATCAGTAATGATACCACACCTTGTGTCTGGTACAGAGTCACTGGGCTGTGTTTTAAATCACTAATGATACCACACCTTGTGTCTGGTACATGAGTCACTGGGCTGTGTTTTAAATCAGTAATGATACCACACCTTGTGTCTGGTACAGAGTCACTGGGCTGTGTTTTAAATCACTAATGATACCACACCTTGTGTCTGGTACAGAGTCACTGGGCTGTGTTTTAAATCAGTAATGATACCACACCTTGTGTCTGGTACAGAGTCACTGGGCTGTGTTTTAAATCACTAATGATACCACACCTTGTGTCTGGTACAGAGTCACTGGGCAGAGTGTGTTTTAAATCAGTAATGATACCACACCTTGTGTCTCGTCCTGTTTTAAATCTAATGGTGCCCACACCCCTTTACAGAGTCACTGGGCTGTGTTTTAAATCAGTAATGATACCACACCTTGTGTCTGGTACAGAGTCACTGGGCTGTGTTTTAAATCAGTAATGATACCACACCTTGTGTCTGGTACAGAGTCACTGGGCTGTGTTTTAAATCACTAATGATACCACACCTTGTGTCTGGTACAGAGTCACTGGGCTGTGTTTTAAATCAGTAATGATACCACACCTTGTGTCTGGTACAGAGTCACTGGGCTGTGTTTTAAATCAGTAATGATACCACACCTTGTGTCTGGTACAGAGTCACTGGGCTGTGTTTTAAATCAGTAATGATACCACACCTTGTGTCTGGTACAGAGTCACTGGGCTGTGTTTTAAATCACTAATGATACCACACCTTGTGTCTGGTACAGAGTCACTGGGCTGTGTTTTAAATCAGTAATGATACCACACCTTGTGTCTGGTACAGAGTCACTGGGTGTGTTTTAAATCAGTAATGATACCACACCTTGTGTCTGGTACAGAGTCACCACACCTGTGTCTGGTACAGAGTCACTGGGTTGTGTTTTAAATCAGTAATGATACCACACCTTGTGTCTGGTACAGAGTCACTGGGCTGTGTTTTAAATCACTAATGATACCACACCTTGTGTCTGGTACAGGCTGTTTTGCTCTAGTCCTCTTTAAATTGTTAAACAAAGCTTTTCATATTGTACCTTACTGTAATAGATTTCCATTCAAATGGGCAAAAATAGCATTTTAGCAAGAAAAAAAAAACATTTCTCAAGCAAAAATGTAGATAGTCTGAGGTGATTGTGTGGCTGCCGTGGGTTGAGACACAGCATGGTGGCTGTCATTTCAACCATAGATATATAATACATAGAACAGACACTATCCCCTTTAGACCCGTGCAATTTAGCTGCTACACCATTTACTTTGAGCATCTATATCTCCTAAATGTTGAGTCCTTCAGGTCCAAAAGGTCCCTTTCTGATCACTCCTACTACGGACTGACATGTATAGAGAGTTTCATTCAAATCAAATGGGGAGGTGCAGTCCAAAAAGAGATTGAAATGAAACGGAATGACGCTATTATGCCACCTGAATGATTGACAGCCCTGTCATCGGCCCCACTCCCACTCCCTCTGTCAGGGCCCCTTAGCAGCGTGATAGGTGGGGGCCCAGACTCAGTCCGCAGCGGAGCGACAGGGCAGATATGATAGCTCTTCACTCATTAGAGCCAACCAGCTCCGTCGTTGACATTTGACCCCTCTAGCATCATCATGGCTTTACAGGACATTAGTAGTAATGGCTGTCGAAGACCCCCCCCCCCCTCCGCTCTCCTGTACATCTGTGTAATTATTAAGGGCTCGTTAATAACCATTTAAACTAAGGTGGTTGGATTTGCTGTGAGCTGAGCTGGGATGGGTACGTGTTGAGGAAAACCTGTCTCTGTAGGGCACCTCTCGGTCTTCAAATGACTGTTGTGTTTAACTAGGGTTCCTGGGTAGTGTACAGTTAGCGTTAGTGGATGTTGCTGAGGGAGATACAGTAGTTACGATCCTAATGATGACAGAGAGGTGACGATTGGTTATCTAAAGACATGCAGAGCAGAGTCCATGGAGTTTCCTCCTTTTGTTACACAACCAGGCAGACATGCATCCAGCCAGGCAACAAGCAGGCATCCAACCAGGCAACAAGCAGACAGTCAGACATGCATCCAGCCAGGCAACAAGCAGACAGTCAGACATGCATCCAGCCTGGCAACAAGCAGACAGTCAGACATGCATCCAGCCTGGCAACAAGCAGACAGTCAGACATGCATCCAGCCAGGCAACAAGCAGACAGTCAGACATGCATCCAACCAGGCAACAAGCAGGCATCCAACCAGGCAACAAGCAGACAGTCAGACATGCATCCAGCCAGGCAACAAGCATGCATCCAACCAGGCAACAAGCATGCATCCAACCAGGCAACAAGTAGACAGTCAGACAGGCATCCAGCCAGGCAACAAGCAGGCATCCAACCAGGCAACAAGTAGACAGTCAGACATGCATCCAGCCAGGCAACAAGCTGACAGTCAGACATGCATCCAGCCAGTCAACAAGCAGACAGTCAGACAGACAACAAGCAGGCAGTCAGACATGCATCCAGCCAGGCAACAAGCAGACAGTCAGACATGCATCCAGCCAGGCAACAAGCAGACAGTCAGACATGCATCCAGCCAGGCAACAAGCAGACAGTCAGACATGCATCCAGCCAGGCAACAAGCAGGCAGTCAGACAGACAACAAGCAGGCAGTCAGACCGTGCATCCAGCCTGGCAACAAGCATGCATCCAACCAGGCAACAAGTAGACAGTCAGAAAGGCATCCAACCAGGCAACAAGCAGACAGCCAGATATGCATCCAGCCAGGCAACAAAGCAGACAGTCAGACATGCATCCAGCCAGGCAACAAGCAGACATCCAACCAGGCAGCAAGCAGACAGTCAGACATGCATCCAGCCAGGCAACAAGCAGACAGTCAGACATGCATCCAGCCAGGCAACAAACGCCATCCAACCAGGCAACAAGCAGACAGTCAGACATCCATCCAGGCAACAAGCAGGCATCCAACCAGGCAACAAGTAGACAGTCAGAAAGGCATCCAACTAGGCAACAAGCAGACAGTCAGACATGCATCAGCCAGGCAACAAGCAGACAGTCAGACATGCAGCCAGCCAGGCAACAAGCATGCATCCAACCAGGCAACAAGTAGACAGTCAGACAGGCATCCAGCCAGGCAAAGGCATCCAACCAGGCAACACAGACAGTCAGAAGGCATCCAGCCATGCAACAAGTAGACAGTCAGACAAGCATCCAGCCAGGCAACAAGTAGACAGTCAGACATGCATCCAGCCAGGCAACAAGCAGACAGTCAGACATGCATCCAGCCAGGCAACAAGCATGCATCCAACCAGAACAAAGACAGTCAGACAGGCATCCAACCAGGCAACAAGCAGACAGTCAGACATGCATCCAGCCAGGCAACATGCATCCAGCCAGGCAACAAGCAGACAGTCAGACAGGCATCCAGCCAGGCAACAAGCAGACAGTCAGACAGGCATCCAGCAAGGCAACAAGCAGACAGTCAGACATGCATCCAGCCAGGCAACAAGCAGGCATCCAACCAGGCAACAAGCAGACAGTCAGATATGCATCCAGCCAGCAACACATGCATCCAACCCGCAACAAGTCAGTCAGACATCCAGCCAGGCAACAAGCAGGCATCCAACCAGGCAACAAGCAGACAGTCAGACATGCATCCAGCCAGGCAACAAGCAGACAGTCAGACATGCATCCAGCCAGGGCAACAAGCAGACAGTCAGACAGGCATCCAGCCAGGCAACAAGCAGACAGTCAGACAGGCATTCAGCCAGGCAACAAAGCAGACAGTCAGACAGGCATCCAGCCAAGCAACAAGATATACCTCACAAGAGCGTCCAAACACAAAGTGTCTAGATATACAAACACAGGCAGTTAATTAGCAGAGCCGACATGGGTTTGGAAAAACAGATTTATGTAGAAAAACATTAAGCAAATGGCTTTATCATTAAAGTGTTTAATCTCCACCTGAGCAACGAGAGTCCTGGAGCATCAACGTCTCTGTCCGTCTCCCAGGACGTGTCTCTGCATGGCGAGGTGTCAGGCCAAGCTAACTAATGACTGACTTTAATCACTTTCATTTACTACCACTCTTTCTAGAAACACGGGACCTTGTTAAAGTCTCTGCCACGCAGCCCCCTCAGTCAAAGTCTGAATCAATCATCTAGTGTGATGGTCAAGTAATGAATGATGTCTATCAAGACCATTAAGGCTTTATGAAGCAAACCCAGGAGATATTACACTCTGCCATGCAATGCCCTCTCAATCTTAATGTTGAAACACGGTGTAATGGGGGGAAAGGCAGAGGAGCAGTGTGGGGGGGGGGGGGGGGGTAGCCCAGGTGCAGGATACAGGGTGGAATAACACCCTGATGGTGTTGAGACTAGATATACCTACTGGGTGGAATAACACCCTGATGATGTTGAGACTAGATATACCTACTGGGTGAAATAACACCTGAGGATGTTGAGACTAGATATACCTACTGGGTGGAATAACACCCTGATGGTGTTGAGACTAGATATACCTACTGGGTGGAATAACACCCTGATGGTGTTGAGACTAGATATACCTACTGGGTGGAATAACAGCCTGATGGTGTTGAGACTAGATATACCTACTGGGTGGAATAACACCCTGATGATGTTGAGACTAGATATACCTACTGGGTGAAATAACACCCTGAGGATGTTGAGACTAGATATACCTACTGGGTGGAATAACACCCTGATGGTGTTGAGACTAGATATACCTACTGGGTGGAATAACACCCTGATGATGTTGAGACTAGATATACCTACTGGGTGGAATAACACCTGATGGTGTTGAGACTTAGATATACCTACTGGGTGGAATAACAGGGTGGAATAACAGCCTGATGATGTTGAGACTAGATATACCTACTGGGTGAAATAACACCCTGATGATGTTGAGACTAGATATACCTACTGGGTGGAATAACAGGGTGGAATAACACCTGATGGTGTTGAGACTAGATATACCTACTGGGTGGAATAACACCCTGATGTTGAGACTAGATATACCTACTGGGTGGAATAACACCCTGATGGTGTTGAGACTAGATATACCTACTGGGTGGAATAACACCCTGATGGTGTTGAGACTAGATATACCTACTGGGTGGAATAACACCCTGATGGTGTTGAGACTAGATATACCTACTGGGTGGAATAACACCCTGATGGTGTTGAGACTAGATATACCTACTGGGTGGAATAACACCCTGATGGTGTTGAGACTAGATATACCTACTGGGTGGAATAACACCCTGATGGTGTTGAGACTAGATATACCTACTGGGTGGAATAACACCCTGATGGTGTTGAGACTAGATATACCTACTGGGTGGAATAACACCCTGATGATGTTGAGACTAGATATTCCTACTGGGTGGAATAACACCCTGATGGTGTTGAGACTAGATATACCTACTGGGTGGAATAACACCTGATGGTGTTGAGACTAGATATACCTACTGGGTGGAATAACACCTGATGGTGTTGAGACTAGATATACCTACTGGGTGGAATAACACCCTGATGGTGTTGAGACTAGATATACCTACTGGGTGGAATAACACCCTGATGAAGTTGAGACTAGATATACCTACTGGGTGGAATAACACCCTGATGGTGTTGGAGACTAGATATACCTACTGGGTGGAATAACACCCTGATGGTGTTGAGACTAGATATACCTACTGGGTGGAATAACACCCTGATGATGTTGAGACTAGATATACCTACTGGGTGGAATAACACCCTGATGGTGTTGAGACTAGATATACCTACTGGGTGGAATAACACCTGATGGTGTTGAGACTAGATATACCTACTGGGTGGAATAACAGGGTGGAATAACACCCTGATGGTGTTGAGACTAGATATACCTACTGGGTGGAATAACACCCTGATGGTGTTGAGACTAGATATACCTACTGGGTGGAATAACAGGGTGGAATAACACCCTGATGGTGTTGAGACTAGATATACCTACTGGGTGGAATAACACCCTGATGGTGTTGAGACTAGATATACCTACTGGGTGGAATAACACCCTGATGATGTTGAGACTAGATATACCTACTGGGTGGAATAACAGGGTGGAATAACACCCTGATGGTGTTGAGACTAGATATACCTACTGGGTGGAATAACAGGGTGGAATAACACCCTGATGGTGTTGAGACTAGATATACCTACTGGGTGGAATAACACCCTGATGGTGTTGAGACTAGATATACCTACTGGGTGGAATAACACCCTGATGGTGTTGAGACTAGATATACCTACTGGGTGGAATAACACCCTGATGAAGTTGAGACTAGATATACCTACTGGGTGGAATAACACCCTGATGAAGTTGAGACTAGATATACCTACTGGGTGGAATAACACCCTGATGGTGTTGAGACTAGATATACCTACTGGGTGGAATAACACCCTGATGATGTTGAGACTAGATATACCTACTGGGTGGAATAACACCCTGATGGTGTTGAGACTAGATATACCTACTGGGTGGAATAACACCCTGATGATGTTGAGACTAGATATACCTACAGGGTGGAATAACACCCTGATGATGTTGAGAATAGATATACCTACTGGGTGGAATAACACCCTGATGATGTTGAGACTAGATATACCTACTGGGTGGAATAACACCCTGATGAAGTTGAGACTAGATATACCTACTGGGTGGAATAACACCCTGATGGTGTTGAGACTAGATATACCTACTGGGTGGAATAACACCCTGATGATGTTGAGACTAGATATACCTACTGGGTGGAATAACACCCTGATGGTGTTGAGACTAGATATACCTACTGGGTGGAATAACACCCTGATGATGTTGAGACTAGATATACCTACTGGGTGGAATAACAGGGTGGAATAACACCCTGATGATGTTGAGACTAGATATACCTACTGGGTGGAATAACACCCTGATGGTGTTGAGACTAGATATACCTACTGGGTGGAATAACACCCTGATGATGTTGAGACTAGATATACCTACTGAGTGGAATAACACCCTGATGGTGTTGAGACTAGATATACCTACTGGGTGGAATAACACCCTGATGATGTTGAGACTAGATATACCTACTGGGTGGAATAACACCCTGATGATGTTGAGACTAGATATACCTACTGGGTGGAATAACACCCTGATGGTGTTGAGACTAGATATTCCTACTGGGTGGAATAACAGGGTGGAATAACACCCTGATGGTGTTGAGACTAGATATACCTACTGGGTGGAATAACACCCTGATGGTGTTGAGACTAGATATACCTACTGGGTGGAATAACACCCTGATGATGTTGAGACTAGATATACCTACTGGGTGGAATAACACCCTGATGATGTTGAGACTAGATATACCTACTGGGTGGAATAACACCCTGATGGTGTTGAGACTAGATATACCTACAGGGTGGAATAACACCCTGATGGTGTTGAGACTAGATATACCTACTGGGTGGAATAACACCCTGATGGTGTTGAGACTAGATATACCTACAGGGTGGAATAACACCCTGATGGTGTTGAGACTAGATATACCTACTGGGTGGAATAACACCCTGATGGTGTTGAGACTAGATATACCTACTGGGTGGAATAACACCCTGATGATGTTGAGACTAGATATACCTACTGGGTGGAATAACACCCTGATGGTGTTGAGACTAGATATACCTACTGGGTGGAATAACAGGGTGGAATAACACCCTGATGGTGTTGAGACTAGATATACCTACTGGGTGGAATAACACCCTGATGGTGTTGAGACTAGATATACCTACTGGGTGGAATAACACCCTGATGGTGTTGAGACTAGATATACCTACTGGGTGGAATAACAGGGTGGAATAACACCTGATGATGTTGAGACTAGATATACCTACTGGGTGGAATAACACCCTGATGGTGTTGAGACTAGATATACCTACTGGGTGGAATAACACCCTGATGGTGTTGAGACTAGATATACCTACTGGGTGGAATAACACCCTGATGATGTTGAGACTAGATATACCTACTGGGTGGAATAACACCCTGATGATGTTGAGACTAGATATACCTACTGGGTGGAATAACACCCTGATGGTGTTGAGACTAGATATACCTACTGGGTGGAATAACACCCTGATGAAGTTGAGACTAGATATACCTACTGGGTGGAATAACACCCTGAGGATGTTGAGACTAGATATACCTACTGGGTGGAATAACAGGGTGGAATAACACCCTGATGGTGTTGAGACTAGATATACCTACTGAGTGGAATAACACCCTGATGATGTTGAGACTAGATATACCTACTGGGTGGAATAACACCCTGATTATGTTGAGACTAGATATACCTACTGGGTGGAATAACACCCTGATGATGTTGAGACTAGATATACCTACTGGGTGGAATAACACCCTGATGATGTTGAGACTAGATATACCTACTGGGTGGAATAACACCCTTATGATGTTGAGACTAGATATACCTACAGGGTGGAATAACACCCTGATGATGTTGAGACTAGATATACCTACTGGGTGGAATAACACCCTGATGGTGTTGAGACTAGATATACCTACTGGGTGGAATAACAGGGTGGAATAACACCCTGATGGTGTTGAGACTAGATATACCTACTGGGTGGAATAACACCCTGATGATGTTGAGACTAGATATACCTACTGGGTGGAATAACAGGGTGGAATAACACCCTGATGATGTTGAGACTAGATATACCTACTGGGTGGAATAACACCCTGATGGTGTTGAGACTAGATATACCTACTGGGTGGAATAACAGGGTGGAATAACACCCTGATGGTGTTGAGACTAGATATACCTACTGGGTGGAATAACACCCTGATGATGTTGAGACTAGATATACCTACTGGGTGGAATAACACCCTGATGGTGTTGAGACTAGATATACCTACTGGGTGGAATAACACCCTGATGGTGTTGAGACTAGATATACCTACTGGGTGGAATAACACCCTGATGATGTTGAGACTAGATATACCTACTGGGTGGAATAACACCCTGATGATGTTGAGACTAGATATACCTACTGGGTGGAATAACACCCTGATGATGTTGAGACTAGATATACCTACTGGGTGGAATAACACCCTGATGGTGTTGAGACTAGATATACCTACTGGGTGGAATAACAGGGTGGAATAACAGCCTGATGGTGTTGAGACTAGATATACCTACTGGGTGGAATAACACCCTGATGGTGTTGAGACTAGATATACCTACTGGGTGGAATAACACCCTGATGATGTTGAGACTAGATATACCAACTGGGTGGAATAACAGGGTGGAATAACACCCTGATGGTGTTGAGACTAGATATACCTACTGGGTGGAATAACAGGGTGGAATAACACCCTGATGGTGTTGAGACTAGATATACCTACTGGGTGGAATAACACCCTGATGGTGTTGAGACTAGATATACCTACTGGGTGGAATAACACCCTGATGGTGTTGAGACTAGATATACCTACTGGGTGGAATAACACCCTGATGAAGTTGAGACTAGATATACCTACTGGGTGGAATAACACCCTGATGAAGTTGAGACTAGATATACCTACTGGGTGGAATAACACCCTGATGGTGTTGAGACTAGATATACCTACTGGGTGGAATAACACCCTGATGATGTTGAGACTAGATATACCTACTGGGTGGAATAACACCCTGATGGTGTTGAGACTAGATATACCTACTGGGTGGAATAACACCCTGATGATGTTGAGACTAGATATACCTACTGGGTGGAATAACAGGGTGGAATAACACCCTGATGATGTTGAGACTAGATATACCTACTGGGTGGAATAACACCCTGATGGTGTTGAGACTAGATATACCTACTGGGTGGAATAACACCCTGATGATGTTGAGACTAGATATACCTACTGAGTGGAATAACACCTGATGGTGTTGAGACTAGATATACCTACTGGGTGGAATAACACCCTGATGATGTTGAGACTAGATATACCTACTGGGTGGAATAACACCCTGATGATGTTGAGACTAGATATACCTACTGGGTGGAATAACACCCTGATGGTGTTGAGACTAGATATTCCTACTGGGTGGAATAACAGGGTGGAATAACACCCTGATGGTGTTGAGACTAGATATACCTACTGGGTGGAATAACACCCTGATGGTGTTGAGACTAGATATACCTACTGGGTGGAATAACACCCTGATGATGTTGAGACTAGATATACCTACTGGGTGGAATAACACCCTGATGATGTTGAGACTAGATATACCTACTGGGTGGAATAACACCCTGATGGTGTTGAGACTAGATATACCTACAGGGTGGAATAACACCCTGATGGTGTTGAGACTAGATATACCTACTGGGTGGAATAACACCCTGATGGTGTTGAGACTAGATATACCTACAGGGTGGAATAACACCCTGATGGTGTTGAGACTAGATATACCTACTGGGTGGAATAACACCCTGATGGTGTTGAGACTAGATATACCTACTGGGTGGAATAACACCCTGATGATGTTGAGACTAGATATACCTACTGGGTGGAATAACACCCTGATGGTGTTGAGACTAGATATACCTACTGGGTGGAATAACAGGGTGGAATAACACCCTGATGGTGTTGAGACTAGATATACCTACTGGGTGGAATAACACCCTGATGGTGTTGAGACTAGATATACCTACTGGGTGGAATAACACCCTGATGGTGTTGAGACTAGATATACCTACTGGGTGGAATAACAGGGTGGAATAACACCCTGATGATGTTGAGACTAGATATACCTACTGGGTGGAATAACACCCTGATGGTGTTGAGACTAGATATACCTACTGGGTGGAATAACACCCTGATGGTGTTGAGACTAGATATACCTACTGGGTGGAATAACACCCTGATGATGTTGAGACTAGATATACCTACTGGGTGGAATAACACCCTAATGATGTTGAGACTAGATATACCTACTGGGTGGAATAACACCCTGATGATGTTGAGACTAGATATACCTACAGGGTGGAATAACACCCTGATGATGTTGAGACTAGATATACCTACTGGGTGGAATAACAGCCTGATGGTGTTGAGACTAGATATACCTACTGGGTGGAATAACAGGGTGGAATAACACCCTGATGATGTTGAGACTAGATATACCTACTGGGTGGAATAACACCCTGATGGTGTTGAGACTAGATATTCCTACCAGTTTGACAAGACAGACACGAACATAGTTAATTAATTTTCCATTTCCTCGGCACCTTTATTACTGTGACTGAAAGATAAACAGTCAACTAACGCCGTTGATGAGATGTTGGTTATCAGTCCTCTATTGTCCTACGGTCTTCCTCTGTAGTGGAGCTGTGGTCCAGGGGGAGAGGTCACAATGGCCCAGCAGTAGGTCCATTCAGACCCACCTGCAGGGGCTCTGTGTGGGCCGTGTAGCTCTCCTCCAAATGATGATCAATCACTAGGGGCCTTGGGGGAGGGGACCAGGGCCCTGACACGGGAGGGAGGGGGCTGAGGGACTGGGGAGGGGGAGGGGGACCAGGGCCCTGACACGGAGATAAACACAACCGGAGGAGACAGGAGCAGGGACAGGGCAGAGAGAGAGGGGGGGCTGAGGAACAGGGGAGAGAGAGAGAGGGGGGGCTGAGGAACAGGGGAGAGAGGGGGGGGTCTGAGGGACAGGGCAGAGAAAGAGAGGGGGGGGCTGAGGAACAGGGGAGAGAGGGAGGGGTGGCTGAGGGACAGTGGAGAGAGGGAGGGGGGCTGAGGGACAGGGCAGAGAAAGAGAGGGGGGGGGGCTGAGGAACAGGGGAGAGAGGGAGGGGGTGGCTGAGGGACAGTGGAGAGAGGGAGGGGGCTGAGGGACAGGGCAGAGAAAGAGAGGGGGGGCTGAGGAACAGGGGAGAGAGGGGGGGCTGAGGGACAGGGCAGAGAGAGTGAGGGGGCTGAGGAACAGGGGAGAGAGGGAGGGGGGGCTGAGGGACAGGGGAGTGAGGGAGGGGGGCTGAGGGACAGGGGGAGAGAGGGAGGGGGGCTGAGGGACAGGGCAGAGAGAGTGAGGGGGGGCTGAGGAACAGGGGAGAGAGGGAGGGGGGCTGAGGGACAGGGGAGAGAGGGAGGGGGCTGAGGGACAGGGGAGTGAGGGAGGGGGGCTGAGGGACAGGGGAGAGAGGGAGGGGGGCTGAGGGACAGGGCAGAGAGAGTGAGGGGGGCTGAGGAACAGGGGAGAGAGGGAGGGGGCTGAGGGACAGGGGAGAGAGGGAGGGGGCTGAGGGACAGGGGAGTGAGGGAGGGGGCTGAGGGACAGGGGAGAGAGGGAGGGGGCTGAAGGACAGGGGAGAGAGGGGGGGGGCTGAGGGACAGGGGAGAGAGGGAGGGGGGCTGAGGGACAGGGGAGAGGGAGGGGGGCTGAGGGACAGGGGAGAGAGGGAGGGGGCTGAGGGACTGGGGAAGGAGGTAGGGGGGCTGAGGGACTGGGGAGGGAGGGATGGGGGCTGAGGGATTGATGAGGGGAGGGAGGGGGCTGAGGGACTGGGGAGGGAGGGAGGGGGCTGAGGGACTGGAGAGGGAGGGAGGGAGGCTGAGGGACTGGGGAAGGAGGAAAGGGGGCTAAGGGACTGGGGAGGGAGGGGAGCTGAGGGACTGGGGAGGGAGGGAGGGGGCTGAGGGACTGGGGAGGGAGGGAGGGGGCTGAGGGACTGGGGAGGGAGGGAGGGGGCTGAGGGACTGGGAAGGGAGGGAGGGGGCTGAGGGACTGGGGAGGGAGGGAGGGGGCTGAGGGACTGGGGAGGGAGGGAGGGGGCTGAGGGACTGGGGAGGGAGGGAGGGGGCTGAGGGACTGGGGAGGGAGGGAGGGGGCTGAGGGACTGGGGAGGGAGGGAGGGGGCTGAGGGACTGGGGAGGGGGCTGAGGGACTGGGGAGGGAGGGAGGGGGCTGAGGGACTGGGGAGGGAGGGAGGGGGCTGAGGGACTGGGAAGGGAGGGGGGGGGCTGAGGGACTGGGGAGGGAGGGAGGGGGCTGAGGGACTGGGGAGGGAGGGAGGGGGCTGAGGGACTGGGGAGGGAGGGAGGGGGCTGAGGGACTGGGGAGGGAGGGAGGGGGGCTGAGGGACTGGGGAGGGAGGGGGGGCTGAGGGACTGGGGAGGGAGGGAGGGGCTGAGGGACTGGGGAGAGAGAGGGAGGGGGGGGGCTGAAGGACAGGGGAGAGAGGGAGGGGGGCTGAGGGACTGGGGAGGGTGGTGTAGTGGGTGAAGTTGCTCCAGCCCGGCTACGGTGGGGGGCTGAGGGACTGGGGAGGGAGGGAGGGGCTGAGGGACTGGGGAGGGAGGGGCTGAGGGACTGGGGAGGGTGGTGTAGTGGGTGAAGTTGCTCCAGCCCGGCTACGGTGGGGGGCTGAGGGACTGGGGAGGGTGGTGTAGTGGGTGAAGTTGCTCCAGCCCGGCTACGGTGGGGGGCTGAGGGACTGGGGAGGGTGGTGTAGTGGGTGAAGTTGCTCCAGCCCGGCTACGGTGGGAGGGAGGGGGGCTGAGGGACTGGGGAGGGTGGTGTAGTGGGTGAAGTTGCTCCAGCCCGGCTACGGTGGGGGGCTGAGGGACTGGGGAGGGTGGTGTAGTGGGTGAAGTTGCTCCAGCCCGGCTACGGTGGGGGCTGAGGGACTGGGGAGGGTGGTGTAGTGGGTGAAGTTGCTCCAGCCCGGCTACGGTGGGGGGCTGAGGGACTGGGGAGGGTGGTGTAGTGGGTGAAGTTGCTCCAGCCCGGCTACGGTGGGGGCTGAGGGACTGGGGAGGGTGGTGTAGTGGGTGAAGTTGCTCCAGCCCGGCTACGGTGGGAGAGAGGGGGCTGAGGGACTGGGGAGGGTGGTGTAGTGGGTGAAGTTGCTCCAGCCCGGCTACGGTGGGGCTGAGGGACTGGGGAGGGTGGTGTAGTGGGTGAAGTTGCTCCAGCCCGGCTACGGTGGGGGGCTGAGGGACTGGGGAGGGTGGTGTAGTGGGTGAAGTTGCTCCAGCCCGGCTACGGTGGGGGCTGAGGGACTGGGGAGGGTGGTGTAGTGGGTGAAGTTGCTCCAGCCCGGCTACGGTGGGGGGCTGAGGGACTGGGGAGGGTGGTGTAGTGGGTGAAGTTGCTCCAGCCCGGCTACGGTGGGGGCTGAGGGACTGGGGAGGGTGGTGTAGTGGGTGAAGTTGCTCCAGCCCGGCTACGGTGGGAGAGAGGGGGCTGAGGGACTGGGGAGGGTGGTGTAGTGGGTGAAGTTGCTCCAGCCCGGCTACGGTGGGGGCTGAGGGACTGGGGAGGGTGGTGTAGTGGGTGAAGTTGCTCCAGCCCGGCTACGGTGGGGGGCTGAGGGACTGGGGAGGGTGGTGTAGTGGGTGAAGTTGCTCCAGCCCGGCTACGGTGGGGGGCTGAGGACTGGGGAGGGGGTGTAGTGGGTGAAGTTGCTCCAGCCCGGCTACGGTGGGGGCTGAGGGACTGGGGAGGGAGGGGGCTGAGGGACTGGGGAGGGAGGTGTAGTGGGTGAAGTTGCTCCAGCCCGGCTACGGTGGGAGGGAGGGGGGCTGAGGGACTGGGGAGGGTGGTGTAGTGGGTGAAGTTGCTCCAGCCCGGCTACGGTGGGGGGCTGAGGGACTGGGGAGGGTGGTGTAGTGGGTGAAGTTGCTCCAGCCCGGCTACGGTGGGGGCTGAGGGACTGGGGAGGGTGGTGTAGTGGGTGAAGTTGCTCCAGCCCGGCTACGGTGGGGGGCTGAGGGACTGGGGAGGGAGGGAGGGGGGCTGAGGGAGTGGGGAGGGTGGTGTAGTGGGTGAAGTTGCTCCAGCCCGGCTACGGTGGGGGCTGAGGGACTGGGGAGGGAGGTGTAGTGGGTGAAGTTGCTCCAGCCCGGCTACGGTGGGGGGCTGAGGGACTGGGGAGGTTGGTGTAGTGGGTGAAGTTGCTCCAGCCCGGCCATACGGTGGGGGCTGAGGGACTGGGGAGGGTGGTGTAGTGGGTGAAGTTGCTCCAGCCCGGCTACGGTGGGGGCTGAGGGACTGGGGAGGGTGGTGTAGTGGGTGAAGTTGCTCCAGCCCGGCTACGGTGGGGGCTGAGGACTGGGGAGGGTGGTGTAGTGGGTGAAGTTGCTCCAGCCCGGCTACGGTGGGGGGCTGAGGGACTGGGGAGGGTGGTGTAGTGGGTGAAGTTGCTCCAGCCCGGCTACGGTGGGGGCTGAGGGACTGGGGAGGGTGGTGTAGTGGGTGAAGTTGCTCCAGCCCGGCTACGGTGGGGGCTGAGGGACTGGGGAGGGTGGTGTAGTGGGTGAAGTTGCTCCAGCCCGGCTACGGTGGGGGCTGAGGGACTGGGGAGGGTGGTGTAGTGGGTGAAGTTGCTCCAGCCCGGCTACGGTGGGAGAGAGGGGGGCTGAGGGACTGGGGAGGGTGGTGTAGTGGGTGAAGTTGCTCCAGCCCGGCTACGGTGGGGGGCTGAGGGACTGGGGAGGGTGGTGTAGTGGGTGAAGTTGCTCCAGCCCGGCTACGGTGGGGGCTGAGGGACTGGGGAGGGTGGTGTAGTGGGTGAAGTTGCTCCAGCCCGGCTACGGTGGGGGCTGAGGGACTGGGGAGGGTGGTGTAGTGGGTGAAGTTGCTCCAGCCCGGCTACGGTGGGGGCTGAGGGACTGGGGAGGGTGGTGTAGTGGGTGAAGTTGCTCCAGCCCGGCTACGGTGGGGGCTGAGGGACTGGGGAGGGTGGTGTAGTGGGTGAAGTTGCTCCAGCCCGGCTACGGTGGGAGAGAGGGGGCTGAGGGACTGGGGAGGGTGGGTAGTGGGTGAAGTTGCTCCAGCCCGGCTACGGTGGGGGGCTGAGGGACTGGGGAGGGTGGTGTAGTGGGTGAAGTTGCTCCAGCCCGGTGGGGGCTGAGGGACTGGGGAGGGTGGTGTAGTGGGTGAGTTGCTCCAGCCGGCTACGGTGGGGGGCTGAGGGACTGGGGAGGGTGGTGTAGTGGGTGAAGTTGCTCCAGCCCGGCTACGGTGGGGGGCTGAGGGACTGGGGAGGGTGGTGTAGTGGGTGAAGTTGCTCCAGCCCGGCTACGGTG
This sequence comes from Oncorhynchus masou masou, assembly GCF_036934945.1. Lineage (NCBI taxonomy): Eukaryota > Metazoa > Chordata > Actinopteri > Salmoniformes > Salmonidae > Oncorhynchus > Oncorhynchus masou. Next base: position 26,594 of record NW_027009789.1, read on the forward strand.
GGAGGCTGGGGAGGGGGGTGTACTGGGGAGGGCTACGGTGGGGGGCTGGGGGGGAGGGGAGGAGGTGTAGTGGGTGAAGTTGCTCCAGCCCGGCTACGGTGGGAGGGAGGGGGCTGAGGGACTGGGGAGGGTGGTGTAGTGGGTGAAGTTGCTCCAGCCCGGCTACGGTGGGGGCTGAGGGACTGGGGAGGGTGGTGTAGTGGGTGAAGTTGCTCCAGCCCGGCTACGGTGGGGGCTGAGGGACTGGGGAGGGTGGTGTAGTGGGTGAAGTTGCTCCAGCCCGGCTACGGTGGGGGGCTGAGGGACTGGGGAGGGGGGTGTAGTGGGTGAAGTTGCTCCAGCCCGGCTACGGTGGGCGGATGTCACAGGAAGATGGATGACCTTTCTTAGGGTCTGACGGTCAGGAGTCCTGTCATTAACAAGAGAAAACAAGCACAACAGAGAGGAGGTGTGTGTGTGTGTGTGTGTGTGTGTCTGGTGTGTGTGTGTGTGTGTGTGTGTGTGTGTGTGTGTGTGTGTGTGTGTGTGTGCGTGTGCGTGTGCGTGTGTGTGTGCGCTGCACGTCTCCAAATTACAGGCTAATAATTGTATTGGCCAGGTGTTTCCGGTACAGGACAGAAAGAGAGTCAGAACGACCAGGACAGTCTAACTGGACTGAATCAGAGAAGTTGGCATGTTGCACAAACTAAACTACACTTGTAAGTTGAGTTTTTGTTTGACTCTTGGTAGATAATGTGTCTCACAGAGTGAAACTGAATCAGGAGGAATGACAGTTACAAATGAAGCTGTGTGTTATTGTTTTCCTGGGAGTTCAGCGATGCACGTCCTGATAGTCTGAAACTGTGTTGACGTCTCGGTTCATTGAGATGGAGATGAATCACACTCAGAACTGACAATTATATCAACGGAGGTATCAGGCTCCTCTCGTCTCCTCCCCATCCTCCTCCTCTTTAACCTCCTCTCCTCCCCATCCTCCTCCTCTTTACTCTCCTCTCCTCCCCATCCTCCTCCTCTTTACTCTCCTCTTCTCTCCTCCCCATCCTCCTCCTCTTCTTCTCTCCTCCCCATCTCTCCTCTTCCTCCTCCCCATCCTCCTCCTCTTTTACTCTCCTCTTCTCTCCTCCCCATCCTCCTCCTCTTTACTCTCCTCTCCTCTCCTCCCCATCCTCCTCCTCTTTACTCTCCTCTTCTCTCCTCCCCATCCTCCTCCTCTTTACTCTCCTCTCCTCTCCTCCCCATCCTCCTCCTCTTTACTCTCCTCTCCTCCCCATCCTCCTCCTCTTTACTCTCCTCTCCTCCCCATCCTCCTCCTCTTTACTCTCCTCTCTCTCCTCCCCATCCTCCTCCTCTTTACTCTCCTCTCCTCCCCATCCTCCTCCTCTTTACTCTCCTCTCCTCCCCATCCTCCTCCTCTTTACTCTCCTCTTTACCTCCCCATCCTCCTTTACTTTCCTCTCCTCTCCCTCTTATCCTCCCTCCTCTCCTCTCCTCCCCATCCTCCTCCTCTTTACTCTCCTCTCCTCCCCACCCTCCTCCTCTTTACTCTCCTCTCCTCCCCATCCTCCTCCTCTTTACTCTCCTCTCCTCCCCATCCTCCTCCTCTTTACCCTCCTTCCTCCCCATCCTCTCCTCTCCTCCCCACCATCCTCCTCCTCTTTACCCTCCTCTCCTCCCCATCCTCCTCCTCTTTACTCTCCTCTCCTCCCCATCCTCCTCCTCTTTACTCCTCTCCTCCCCATCCTCCTCCTCTTTACTCTCCCTCTCCTCCCCATCCTCCTCCTCTTCCCTCTCCTCCCCCATCCTCCTCCTCTCCCTCCCTCCCATCCTCCTCCTCTTTACTCTCCCCTCTCCTCCCCATCCTCCCCCCTCTTACTCCCTCCTCCCCATCCTCCTCCTCTTTACTCTCCCTCTCCTCCCCATCCTCCTCCTCTTTACTCTCCTCTCCTCCCCATCCTCCTCCTCTTACTCTCCTCTCCTCCCCATCCTCCTCCTCTTACTCTCTCTCCTCTCCTCCCCATCCTCCATCCTCTTTACTCTCCTCTCCTCCCCATCCTCCTCCTCTTTACCTCTCCCCCATCTCTCCCCATCCCCATCCTCCTCCCCATCTTTACTCTCTCTCTCTCCTCCCCATCCTCCTCCTCTTTACTCTCCTCTCCTCCCCATCCTCCTCTTTACTCTCCTCTCCCTCCCCATCCTCCTCCTCTTTACTCTCCTCTCCTCCCCATCCCTCCTCTTTACTCTCTCCTCTCCTCCCCATCCTCCTCCTCTTTTACTCTCCCCATCTCCTCTCCCTCCTCCCATCCTCCTCCTCTTTACTCTCCTCTCCTCCCCATCCTCCTCCTCTTTACTCTCTCCTGTCTCTCTCCTCCCCCATCCTCCTCCTCCTCTTTCATCTCTCCTCTCCTCCCCATCCTCCTCCTCTGGATCAGCTACTCTCCTCTCCTCCTCCCCATCCTCCTCCTCTTTACTCTCCTCTCCTCTCCTCTCCTCTCCTCTCCTCTCCTCCTCCCCTCTCCTCTCCTCCCTTCCTCTCCTCTCCTCCCCCCATCCTCCTCCTCTCCTCCTCTCCTCTCCTCCTCCCTCTCCTCCTCCACCAGGCCCATCCAGTCCTCCTCTCCTCTCCTCTTTACCAGGCCCATCGTCCCTCTCCTCCCCATCCTCTCCAATCCCTCTCCACCAGGCCCATTGTCCAGTGGATCAGCTCTTAGTCTCTCCTCTCCCAGGCCCTCTCCTCAGCTCCTCTTTCCACCAGGCCCATCTCTCCTCTCCTCTCCTCCACCAGGCCCATCCAGTGGATCCTCCTCTCCTTACTCTCCTCTCCATTAGGCCCATCCCCTCGTTAGTCTCTCCTCCTCTTCCACTCTCCTCCTCTCCTCTCATCTCACCTCCTCCACCAGGCCCATCCAGTGGATCTCTCCTCTCCTCTCCTCTCCCTCCCTCTCCTCTCCTCTCCTCTCCTCACCTCCTCCCATCAGGCCCATCGTCAGTGGATCAGCTCTTAGTCTCTCCTCCCTCTCCTCTCCACCAGGTCCATCGTCAGTGGATCAGCTCTTTCTCTCCTCTCCTCTCCTCCAGGCCCATCCAGTGGATCAGCTCCTCTTTACTCTCCTCCTCTCCTCTCCCCAGGCCCATCCTGGATCAGCTCTTAGTCTCTCCTCCAATCCTCCCGCTCTCCTCCACCAGGCCCATCCAGTGGATCTCCTCTCCAATCCTCTCCTCTCCTCTCCTCTCCACCAGGCCCATCGTTGGATCAGCTCTCTCTCCTCTCATCTCCTCTCCTCTCCTCTCCCACCAGGCCCATCCAGTGGATCATCGTCCTCCTTTCTCCTCTCCACTCCCCAGTGGATCAGCTGTGGGCACATCGTCAGTGGATCAGCTCCAGTCTCTCCTCTCCTCTCCTCTCCTCTCCACCAGGCCCATCCCCATGGATCAGGACCATCCTCCTCCCTCTTTACTCTCCTCTCCACCAGGCTCCTCCCAGTGGATCAGCTCCTTAGTCTCTCCTCTCCTCCCCATCCTCCTCTCCTCCCTCTCCCCCCATCCTCTCCTCTTCTCTCTCCTCTCCTCTCCCCCCAGGCCTCATCCAGTGGATAGCTTCTCTCCTCTCCTCTCTCCTCTCCTCTCCTCTCCTCTCCCTCTCCTCTCCTCTCCGCTCCATCAAGCCCATCGTCAGTGGATCAGCTCGTTAGTCTCTCCTCACCTCTCCTCTCCACCAGGCCCATTGTCAGTGGATCAGCTCGTTAGTCTCTCCTCTCCCCTCCTCCCACCACCCTCCCATCGCTCAGTCTCTCCTCTCCAATCCTCTCCTAATTTCCCTCTCCTCCAGGATCTTTCAGCTCGTTAGTCTCTCCTCTCATCTCCACTCTCCTCTCCACCAGGCCCATCGTCAGTGGATCAGCTCGTTAGTCTCTCCTCTCCTCTCCGCTCCTCCTCTCCAAGACCCATCCTCTCCTCTCCTCTCCACCAGGCCCATCGTCAGTGGATCAGCTCGTTAGTCTCTCCTCTCCTCTCCTCTCCACCAGGCCCATCCCCAGTGGATCAGCTCGTTAGTCTCTCCTCTCCTCTCCATCCTCCTCCTCTTTACTCTCCTCTCCACCAGGCCCATCCCTCAGTCCACTCAGGCCCATCAGTCCTCAGCTCCTCTTTCTCTCCTCTCCTCTCCACCCCCATCGTCAGTGGATCAGCTCGTTAGTCTCTCCTCTCCAATCTCTCTCTCTCCTCTCCTCCTCATCCTCCTCTCCACCAGGCCCATCGTCAGTGGATCAGCTCGTTAGTCTCTCCTCTCCCTCTCCGCCTCCTCCCTCTCTCCACCAGGCCCATCAAGTCAGTGGATCAGCTCGTTAGTCTCTCCTCTCCCACCAGGCCCACTCCTCACCTCTCCTCTCCACCAGGCCCATCGTCAGTGGATCAGCTCGTTAGTCTCTCCTCTCCTCTCCTCTCCTCTCCTCTCCTCTCCTCTCCCTCCACCAGGCCCATCCTCTCCTCTCCTCTCCACCAGGCCCATCGTCAGTGGATCAGCTCGTTAGTCTCTCCTCTCCAATCTCTCCTCTCCTCTCCGCTCCACCAGGCCCATCGTCAGTGGATCAGCTCGTTAGTCTCTCCTCTCCTCTCCTCCTCTCCTCTCCACCAGGCCCATCGTCAGTGGATCAGCTCGTTAGTCTCTCCTCCGCTCCCTCGCCGCTCTCCGCTCCTCTCCTCTCCACCAGGCCCATCGTCAGTGGATCAGCTCGTTAGTCTCTCCTCTCCTCTCCCCTCTCCTCTCTCTCCTCTCTCCCATCTCCCTCTCCTCTCCTCTCCCCCATCTCCTCTCCTCTCCTCTCCCTCTCTCCACCAGGCACCATCGTCAGTGGATCAGCTCGTTAGTCTCTCCTCTCCTCTCCTCCTCCTCTCTACCAGGCCCATCCCCAGTGGATCAGCTCGTTAGTCTCTCCTCTCTATATTAACATAGAGGAATATTCCCCCTGTTAGTTTTCTATAATTCTATAACCTGTTATTACACTGACTTCCCGTTCTTTAATGATGCTAATAATGCTGAGAGTTGATTGGTCAATGAGCATGTTTTCCTGCTCCGGTTGGTTTTAATCCAGGATACGGTTACCGTCCTGCCCAACCCTCTGATGACCCAGCTACCGTTAATGAAGAGTTAACAGAGTTAAACCCACGATGGAACCTAGTTGTTCCTCAGCCCCCGCCTTCTGCTTGTTCCTCTGGAACGCCAGGCTGGATTGGTTTCACTGAGGTTGGTTGTTTGGCTGTGTAAATCATCACAGTAATGACTTTGTCATGATGACTCTCATCAAAAATACAACGCCTTGGGCCATATTACATTGAATTAAATTGAAGTATCAGATTCTTTGGAGTTGATATGTCAACATTGTGAAATCTAATATGTTATTTCTTTTGTTTGGATGCTCATATGAGTCATGAATCGAGCCCCATCATCAGAAATCTAAAGAAAACAAATAAGCACATTTTACATTTACATTTAAGTCATTTAGCAGACGCTCTTATCCAGAGCGACTTACAAATTGGTGAAATATTTTTGGATTTGTTTGATGAGTTTGTCCAAAGCCCTTTATCAGGGCCCTGTCTGACTATCTGTCCTGTCTGACTATCTGTCCTATCTGACCATCTGTCCTGTCTGACTATCTGTCCTGTCTGACGATCTGTCCGTTCTGACTATCTGTCCGTTCTGACTATCTGTCCTGTCTGTCTATCTGTCCTGTCTGCCTATCTGTCCTGTCTGCCTATCTGTCCTGTCTGTCTATCTGTCCTGTCTGTCTATCTGTCCTGTCTGTCTATCCGTCCTGTCTGACTATCCCGTCCTATCTGTCTGCTGTCTATCTGTCCTGTCTGTCTGTCTGTCTATCTGTCCTGTCTGTCTATCTGTCCTGTCTGTCTATCTGTCCTGTCTGACTATCCGTCCTGTCTGTCTATCTGTCCTGTCTGTCTATCTGTCCTGTCTGCCTATCCGTCCTGTCTGACTATCCGCCCTGTCTGTCTATCTGTCCTGTCTGTCTATCTGTCCTGTCTGCCTATCCGTCCTGTCTGACTATCCGCCCTGTCTGTCTATCTGTCCTGTCTGCCTATCCAGAACATGGCCAAGATGCTAGAGGAGCTACAGAGGGAACCCCAGCATTGACCTGTGATAAGTTATGACTAGAGGAGCTACAGAGGGAACCCCAGCATTGATCTGTGATAAGTTATGACTAGAGGAGCTACAGAGGGAACCCCAGCATTGATCTGTGATAAGTTATGACTAGAGGAGCTACAGAGGGAACCCCAGCATTGATCTGTGATAAGTTATGACTAGAGGAGCTACAGAGGGAACCCCAGCATTGATCTGTGATAAGTTATGACTAGAGGAGCTACAGAGGGAACCCCAGCATTGATCTGTGATAAGTTATGACTAGAGGAGCTACAGAGGGAACCCCAGCATTGATCTGTGATAAGTTATGACTAGAGGAGCTACAGAGGGAACCCCAGCATTGATCTGTGATAAGTTATGACTAGAGGAGCTACAGAGGGAACCCCAGCATTGATCTGTGATAAGTTATGACTAGAGGAGCTACAGAGGGAACCCCAGCATTGATCTGTGATAAGTTATGACTAGAGGAGCTACAGAGGGAACCCCAGCATTGATCTGTGATAAATTATGACTAGAGGAGCTACAGAGGAAACCCCAGCATTGATCTGTGATAAGTTATGACTAGAGGATATTGATCCAGTGGCTCAGAGCTCACAGAACAACACACAGAGACCGCAGAGACATCCATCTGTCCTCACAGAGACATCCATCTGTCCTCACAGGACAACACACAGAGAGACCGCAGAGACATCCATCTGTCCTCACAGGACAACACACAGAGAGACCGCAGAGACATCCATCTGTCCTCACAGGACAACACACAGAGAGACCGCAGAGACATCCATCTGTCCTCACAGGACAACACACAGAGAGACCGCAGAGACATCCATCTGTCCTCACAGGACAACACAGAGAGACCGCAGAGACATCCATCTGTCCTCACAGGACAACACACAGAGAGACCGCAGAGACATCCATCTGTCCTCATAGAGACATCCATCTGTCCTCACAGGACAACACACACAGAGAGACCGCAGAGACATCCATCTGTCCTCACAGGACAACACAGAGAGACCGCAGAGACATCCATCTGTCCTCACAGGACAACACACAGAGAGACCGCAGAGACATCCATCTGTCCTCATAGAGACATCCATCTGTCCTCATAGAGATATACATCTATCTTCATAGAGACATCCTTCTGTCCTCACAGAGACATCCATCTATCCTCATAGAGACATCCTTCTGTCCTCACAGAGACATCCATCTGTCCTCACAGAGACATCCATCTGTCCTCATAGAGATATACATCTGTCCTCACAGAGACTTCCACCTGTCCTCACAGAGGCATCCATCTGTCCTCACAGAGACATCCATCTGTCCTCACAGAGACATCCATCTGTCCTCATAGAGACATCCATCTGGAAGAGAGACCACAGATCTGTCCTCTGGGAGACAGGCTAGAGAGAGAGACCACAGATCTGTCCTCTGGGAGAGAGACCAGAATCTGTCACAGCCCGTTTGAATTCACATACCAGACCAAATATATATTTTAGAACCAAATTAAATATGTTGTTAAAAACATATTGTGTGAATGTGGAAACATTACTTTCAATCTCATTTCCATTCTTTCTGAGAAGAGTTGAAAGAGAAACTTTAACCACGTTTCATATGAAATCATTGTTCAGCCATGTGACTGGTGCTTGGAGTTTGATTGGTCTTTATTATTATCATGATATAGGTAACAAATCAGCTACACGCCAACGTCAATTCTCTGGGTCATATCTCCTAATACATCCTGCAGAGCAGGAGCTTTAATGGCCTCATAGATAGGCTGCCGTTTAGGCCGTAGCCTATTCCATATATAGTGCACTACTTTTAAACCAGAACCCTACGGGCACAGGTCAACAGAAGTGCACTACTTAGGGAAAAGGCTGCCGTTTGGGACGAAGACACAGAGAGGAATGAGAGAGCAGGAAATTAATGTGACATCATCAGAGGAGAAATTGAATACATTTCACACCAGATGAAACCATTAGAAGGAGAAATATTGTCTGGCTGAATAAATGTTTTAAAGCTTTAATAGAATTGAACTAAAATGCAATTACTGTAATCGCCCCTATTGAAGCATTAATAAAGATGCCTGCAGAAAGCACAGGAACGGACCCTATTCCCTATATAGTGCACTACCATGTGCCCTACACAGAACCCTATGAGTCCAAGTCAAAGTAGTGCACTAAAAATGAAATAGGGTGCTATTTATGGCAGAACCAGTAACAAGCCTGAACGACTGGCTGGGAATATTAGAAGAGGCAGAAAGAGACCGAGGGCAATATTTCACACACTCTCCATGTCAGATGATGGAGCGCTGTCTGCTTGGTTTCTGAGATGCAGAAATACAGCTACTGAGCTTCCTCTCTCTCAGAGCTTCCTCTCTCTCAGAGCTTCCTCTCTCTGAGCTTCCTCTCTCTCAGAGCTTCCTCTCTCTCAGAGCTTCCTCTCTCTCAGAGCTGGGATGGGAAGGTTATTCACATCAGCTACTGAGCTTCCTCTCTCTCAGAGCTTCCTCTCTCTCAGCGCTTCCTCTCTCTCAGAGCTTCCTCTCTCTCAGAGCTGGGATGGGAAGGTTATTCACATCAGTTACAGAGCTTCCTCTCTCTCAGAGCTTCCTCTCTCTCAGAGCTGGGATGGGAAGGTTATTCACATCGGCTACTGAGCTTCCTCTCTCTCAGAGCTTCCTCTCTCTCAGAGCTTCCTCTCTCAGAGCTTCCTCTCTCTCAGAGCTGGGATGGGAAGGTTATTCACATCAGCTACTGAGCTTCCTCTCTCTCAGAGCTTCCTCTCTCTCAGAGCTGGGATGGGAAGGTTATTCACATCAGCTACTGAGCTTCCTCTCTCTCAGAGCTTCCTCTCTCTCAGAGCTTCCTCTCTCTCAGAGCTTCCTCTCTCTCAGAGCTGGGATGGGGAGGTTATTCACATCAGCTACAGAGCTTCCTCTCTCTCAGAGCTTCCTCTCTCTCAGAGCTGGGATGGGAAGGTTATTCACATCAGCTACAGAGCTTCCTCTCTCTCAGAGCTTCCTCTCTCTCAGAGCTGGGATGGGAAGGTTATTCACATCAGCTACTGAGCTTCCTCTCTCTCAGAGCTTCCTCGCTCTCAGAGCTTCATCTCTCTCAGAGCTTCGTCTCTCTCAGAGCTGGGATGGGAAGGTTATTCACATCAGCTACTGAGCTTCCTCTCTCTCAGAGCTTCCTCACTCTCAGAGCTGGGATGGGAAGGTTATTCACATCAGCTACTGAGCTTCCTCTCTCTCAGAGCTTCCTCTCTCTCAGAGCTGGGATGGGAAGGTTATTCACATCAGTTACAGAGCTTCCTCTCTCAGAGCTGGGATGGAAGGTTATTCACATCGGCTACTGAGCTTCCTCTCTCTCCAGAGCTTCCTCTCTCTCAGAGCTTCCTCTCTCAGAGCTTCTCTCTCAGAGCTGGGATGGGAAGGTTATTCACATCAGCTACTGAGCTTCCTCTCTCTCAGAGCTTCTCTCTCTCAGAGCTGGGATGGGAAGGTTATTCACATCAGCTACTGAGCTTCCTCTCTCTCAGAGCTTCCTCTCTCTCAGAGCTTCCTCTCTCAGAGCTTCTCTCTCTCAGAGCTGGGATGGGAGGTTATTCACATCAGCTACAGAGCTTCCTCTCTCTCAGAGCTTCCTCTCTCAGAGCTGGGATGGGAAGGTTATTCAAATCAGCTACTGAGCTTCCTCTCTCAGAGCTTCCTCTCTCTCAGAGCTCGGATGGGAAGGTTATTCACATCAGCTACTGAGCTTCCTCTCTCTCAGAGCTTCCTCTCTCTCAGAGCTGGGATGGGAAGGTTATTCACATCAGCTACTGAGCTTCCTCTCTCAGAGCTTCCTCTCTCAGAGCTGGGATGGGAAGGTTATTCACATCAGTTACAGAGCTTCCTCTCTCTCAGAGCTTCCTCTCTCTCAGAGCTGGGATGGGAAGGTTATTCACATCAGCTACTGAGCTTCCTCTCTCAGAGCTTCCTCTCTCTCAGAGCTGGGATGGGAAGGTTATTCACATCAGTTACAGAGCTTCCTCTCTCTCAGAGCTTCCTCTCTCTCAGAGCTGGGATGGGAAGGTTATTCACATCAGTTACAGAGCTTCCTCTCTCTCAGAGCTTCCTCTCTCTCAGAGCTGGGATGTGAAGGTTAACAACAACATGTCTGGTAAATAACCAATATGTGATAATGCAGGTAAATAACCAATAGGTGATAATGCTGGTAAATAACCAATATGTGATAATGTGGTAAATAACCAATATGTGATCATGCAGGTAAATAGCCAATAGGTGATAATGCGGGTAAATAACCAATAGGTGATAATGCCGGTAAAACAACCAAAAGCTGATAATGATAAATAACCAATAGGTGATCATGTTGGTAAATAACCAATAGGTGATAATGCTGGTAAATAACCAATTGGTGATCATGCTGGTAAATAACAAATAGGTGATCATGCTGTTAAATAACCAATAGGTGATCATGCTGGTAAATAACCAATAGGTGATAATGCTGGTAAATAACCAATATGTGATAATGTTGGTAAATAACCAATAGGTGATCATGCTGGTAAATAACCAATAGGTGATAATGCTAGTAAATAACCAATATGTGATAATGCTAGTAAATGACCAATAGGTGATCATGCTCGTAAATAACCAATAGGTGATAATGCTGATAAATAACCAATAGGTGATAATGCTGGTAAATAACCAATAGGTAATCATGCTGGTAAATAACCAATAGGTGATAATGCTGGTAAATAACCAATAGGAGATAATATCGTTTTAATAATAGAAATGGCTTTAGACTTTAAATAACCACTATTCTGAATGTGGACAGACTGGTGCATTTCTTGGTGTGGCTCAGCAGTATCCAACATTGTGAATATGGACAGACTGGTTCATTTCTTGGTCAGCAGTATAGTGAATGTGGACAGACTGGTGCATTTCTTGGTGTGGCTCAAATAACATTGTGACCTGGTGCATTTCTTGGTGTGGCACAGCAGTTTTGTGAATATGGACAGACTGGTGCATTTCTTGGTGTGGCTCAGACTTGGTATGGACAGACTGGTTCATTTCTTGGTGTGGCTCAGCAGTATCCAACATTGTGAATATGGACAGACTGGTGCATTTCTTGGTGTGGCTCAGCAGTATCAACATTGTGAATATGGACAGACTGGTGCATTTCTTGGTGTGGCTCAGCAGTATCCAACATTGTGAATATGGACAGACTGGTTCATTTCTTGGTGTGGCTCAGCAGTACAAATTGTGAATATGGACAGACTGGTGCATTTCTTGGTGTGGCTCAGCAGTATCCAACATTCACAGATACACGTCATCTTCTAACTCCAAAACCTGGACCCGTACGAATCGACTGGCCAGACGAACTGGACCCTCTCTTTCTAAAATTATCAGCCGCCATTGTTGCAACCCCTATTACCAGTCTGTTCAACCTCTCTTTCGTATCGTCCGAGATTCCTAAAGATGGAAAGCTGCCACGGTCATCCCCCTCTTCAAAGGGAGTGACACTCTAGACTCAAACTGTTACAGACCAATATCCCTCCTGCCCTGCCTTTCTAAAGTCTTTGAAAGCCAAGATGATAAACAGGTTACTGACCATTTTGGTATACAATCCGGTTTCCGAGCTGGTCAGGGGTGCACCTCAGCCACGCTCAAGGTACTAAATGATATCATAACCGCCATCAATAAAAGACAGTACTGTGCAGTCGTCTTCATCGACCTGGCCAAGGCTTTCGACTCTGTCAATCACATATTCTTATTGGCAGACTCAGTAGCCTTGGTTTCTCAAATGACTGCCTCACCTGGTTCACCAACTACTTCTCAGACAGAGTTCAGTGTGTAAAATCGGAGGGTCTGTTGTCCGGACCTCTGGCAGTCTCTATGGGGGTGCCACATAGTTCAATTCTTGGGCCAACTATTTTCTCTCTGTATATATCAATGATGTCGCTCTTGCTGCTGGTGATTCTCTGATCCACCTCTACGCAGACGACACCATTCTGTATACTTCTGGCCCTTCTTTGGACACTGTTGACAAACCTCCAAACAAGCTTCAATGCAATACAACACTCCTTCCATGGCCTCCAACTGCTCTTAAACACTTAGCAAAACCAAATGCATGCTTTTCAACCGTTCGCTGCCCACACACGCCGCCCGACTAGCATCACTCTCTGGACGGTTCTAACTTAGAATATGTGGACAACTCCAAATACCTAGGTGTCTGGCTAGACTGTAAACTCTCCTTCAGACTCATATTAAACATCTCCAATCCAAAATCAAATCTAGAATCGGCTTTCTATTTGCAACAAAGCTCCTTCACTCACACCTCAAACAGATTGGAGACTTACATTTCCCCTCACTAACTTTAAACATCTATCTAGCTATCTGTACATAGTCCATCTGTAAATAGTCCACCCAATCTACCTACCTCATCCCCATATTGTTTTAATTTGCTTTGCTGCTCTTTTGCACACAGTATTTCTACTTGCACATCATCATCTGCTCATCTGTCACTCCAGTGTTAATCTGCTAGTGATTATAATTACTTTGCTACTATGGCTATTAACTGCCTTACCTCCTCCGCCATTTGCACACACTGTATATAGACTTTCTTTCTTCTATTGTGTTATTGACTAATAAACATTTTATTCCATGTGTAACTCTGGGTTGTTGTTTCTGTCGCAGTGCTTTGCTTTATCTTGGTCAGGTCTCAGTTGTAAATGAGAACTTATATTATTTAATATTCTATGAATTTAAAGAACATAAAGTTTACAGAATCATTATTTTTTTATTTTGCTCATTTCCTCTTCCTATCATTTATCAAAACAATGACAATTCCTTTGATAATAAGTGATATTATGTACACTACAGGGAAATGTCAGTATTGAGGCGATGATGTGCTGAAATCCAACCAAGCTTTCCTTGTTTAATTCAAATCAAATCAAACTTTATTTGTCACATGAACACAACACGTGTAGACCTTTCCGTAAGTGCTTTCTAACAAGCCCTTAACCAACAGTGCAGTTCAATA
>NW_027009790.1:0-39771 GCF_036934945.1 Oncorhynchus masou masou
AAATGTATTGTTCCTAGCACCTTGGTTAGAGAGAAAGGTATTGTTCCCAGCACCTTGGTTAGAGAGAAAGGTAGTGTTCCCAGCACCTTGGTTAGAGAGAAAGGTAGTGTTCCCAGCACCTTGGTTAGAGAGAAAGGTAGTGTTCCCAGCACCTTGGTTAGAGAGAAGGTAGTGTTCCCAGCACCTTGGTTAGAGAGAGGTAGTGTTCCCAGCACCTTGGTTAGAGAGAGGTAGTGTTCCCAGCACCTTGGTTAGAGAGAGGTAGTGTTCCCAGCACCTTGGTTAGAGAGCAAGGTAGTGGTATTGTTCCCAGCACCTTGGTTAGAGAGCAAGGTAGTGGTAGTGTTCCCAGCACCTTGGTTAGAGAGAGGTAGTGTTCCCAGCCCCTTGGTTAGAGAGAGAGGTAGTGGTAGTGTTCCCAGCACCTTGGTTAGAGAGAGAGGTAGTGTTCCCAGCACCTTGGTTAGAGAGAGGTAGTGTTCCCAGCACCTTGGTTAGAGAGAGGTAGTGTTCCTAGCACCTTGGTTAGAGAGAGGTAGTGTTCCCAGCACCTTGGTTAGAGAGAGGTAGTGTTCCCAGCACCTAGGTTAGAGAGAAAGGTATTGTTCCCAGCACCTTGGTTAGAGAGAGAGTTAGTGGTAGTGTTCCCAGCACCTTGGTTAGAGAGAGAGGTATTGTTCCCAGCACCTTGGTTAGAGAGAAAGGTATTGTTCCCAGCACCTTGGTTAGAGAGAAATGTATTGTTCCTAGCACCTTGGTTAGAGAGAAAGGTATTGTTCCCAGCACCTTGGTTAGAGAGAAAGGTAGTGTTCCCAGCACCTTGGTTAGAGAGAAAGGTAGTGTTCCCAGCACCTTGGTTAGAGAGAAAGGTAGTGTTCCCAGCACCTTGGTTAGAGAGAGGTAGTGTTCCCAGCACCTTGGTTAGAGAGAGGTAGTGTTCCCAGCACCTTGGTTAGAGAGAGGTAGTGTTCCCAGCACCTTGGTTAGAGAGAGGTAGTGTTCCCAGCACCTTGGTTAGAGAGAGGTAGTGTTCCCAGCACCTTGGTTAGAGAGCAAGGTAGTGGTATTGTTCCCAGCACCTTGGTTAGAGAGCAAGGTAGTGGTAGTGTTCCCAGCACCTTGGTTAGAGAGAGGTAGTGTTCCCAGCCCCTTGGTTAGAGAGAGAGGTAGTGGTAGTGTTCCCAGCACCTTGGTTAGAGAGAGAGGTAGTGTTCCCAGCACCTTGGTTAGAGAGCGAGGTAGTGGTAGTGTTCCCAGTACCTTGGTTAGAGAGCGAGGTAGTGGTAGTGTTCCCAGTACCTTGGTTAGAGAGCGAGGTAGTGGTAGTGTTCCCAGCACCTTGGTTAGAGAGCGAGGTAGTGGTAGTGTTCCCAGCACCTTGGTTAGAGAGAGGTAGTGTTCCCAGCACCTTGGTTAGAGAGAGGTAGTGTTCCCAGCACCTTGGTTAGAGAGAGGTAGTGTTCCCAGCACCTTGGTTAGAGAGAGGTAGTGTTCCCAGCACCTTGGTTAGAGAGAGGTAGTGTTCCCAGCACCTTGGTTAGAGAGAGGTAGTGTTCCCAGCACCTTGGTTAGAGAGAGGTAGCGGTAGTGTTCCTAGTAACTTGGTTTGAGAGCAAGGTAGCGGCAGTGTTCCCAGCACCTGAGAGCGAGGTAGCGGCAAGTGTTCCCAGCACCTGAGAGCGATGTAGCGGCAGTGTTCCCAGCACCTTAGAGCGATGTAGCGACAGTGTTCCCAGCACCTGAGTGCGATGTAGCGACAGTGTTCCCAGCACCTGAGAGCGATGTAGCGGCAGTGTTCCCAGCACCTGAGAGCGATGTAGCGGCAGTGTTCCCAGCACCTTAGAGCGATGTAGCGACAGTGTTCCCAGCACCTTAGAGCGATGTAGCGACAGTGTTCCCAGCACCTGAGAGCGAGGTAGCGGCAGTGTTCCCAGCACCTTGGAGCGAGGTAGCGGCAGCGTTCCCAGCACCTGAGAGCGATGGTAGCGACAGCGTTTCCAGCACCTTGAGAGCGATGTAGCGGCAGCGTTCCCAGCACCTTAGAGCGATGTAGCGACAGCGTTTCCAGCACCTGGAGAGCGAGGTAGCGACAGCGTTCCCAGCACCTTGGTTGGAGAGCGAGGTAGCGACAGTGTTCCCAGCACCTTGGTTGGAGAGCGTGGTAGCGACAGTGTTCCCAGCACCTTGGTTGGAGAGCGAGGTAGCGACAGTGTTCCCAGCACCTTGGTTGGAGAGCGAGGTAGCGACAGTGTTCCCAGCACCTTAGAGCGAGGTAGGACAGCGTTCCCAGCACCTTGGATGGAGAGCGAGGTAGCGACAGTGTTCCCAGCACCTTGGTTGGAGAGCGAGGTTGCGACAGTGTTCCCGTCCTTTTGTTCTAAATTAGATTTCTCTGTTTTCGAAACTCCCACTGATGTAGAAAAACAAATCAGTGACTCATACGTGGTGCACGTGACGTACAATTCTGTAATGTTAGTGTCTAGGTTTATATGAGCAGCTTGGATGCACCCACATACCCATGATGTTTGTATGGTTTAAGCTACCGGCCAAGTAGGAGAGAATGGGATTTTGATGACACACCTGATGACACATCCCCCCTTTGCTGCAGAGGTGGAGAAAAATAGAGACTATAAAGACTATAGTTTCCAGTTGGCTGTAAAATAAATAACATTACAAGACTATATTCCACGTGTTAAATTAAATCTATTTTGATGCCAAAATCAATCAATTCCACACTGCTTTAAAACCACACAGAAACGACTCTGCTTTCGTCTGCACCTTTAACAGGTCAGACAGAGCCGAGCACACTGGACCGCTGAGATTGTGTGTGTGTGTTTGTGTGTGGGTGTGTGTGTGTGTGTGTGTGTGTGTGTGTGTGTGTGTGTGTGTGCCACATGCGTGTCTGTGTGCTTGTGCGTCTGCAATTTATGTCTTTAGGTAAGGGTGTGTGTGTGCATCACATCCACTTGTGTACAATTATGCATCATTGTGTGTGTGTGTGTACACTCCTGTGTGTATAATTCTGTATCCGTAAGTATGCAGGGGGAATAATAGAGTGATGCTGTGGATAGATTTCCAAGATGGCGTAGCAGTTCAGACGTCTTTGTCTTGTCGTGTCCCGTGTATATATGTTTTTCCCCTCAGGTTCAACATACTCTGCTACAACCCGCTTTCACCCAATGTGGTGATCTGCTATTTTCTATACTTTACAACCGGTACCCCCAACAGAAGTTAGCCAGCTTACTAGCTACTAGCTAGTAGTCAGTTAGCCACTGCTAGCGGTCATCAGCTAGCCTTAGCCTGGTCAACTCCTGCACAGTCTGCACAGCGTGATTCAACCCAGAACATAACGTACTGCTTTTTCTCCACATCTCCGGTTTCATACCGCAAGCTCTGCACCTTTTTCACCTGGATCATCGTAGCTAGCTAGCTGCTATCTGAGTGGCTGCTCCCTGGATAACGTCTCTGTCCCGAAGCAAGCACCTGGAACTAGCCTCGTGCTAGGCCCATCTCCCGGCTAGCTGAAGAGGTCCATCAGGTCCATCCATAACTCTTTGGGCTACAATACCTATTTTGCCAATTGGCTGGACCCCTTTACCGCCGGTCATCATGACTGGTCTACCGACCTCATCCGCCCGAGGGGTTTCTATGCAGGCCTCCTCCATCACAACATCCCCTGAAGGCCCATCTAAGGCCGCAGCCCACTAGTTGTCTAGAGGGTGCGGACTGCTTGCTGAAGAGTACCATCAGCCAATTTCTTGGGCTACAAGCCCTATTTTGCCGGTGGCTGGACCCTTTTACTGCACGGAGGCCTGCGGTCAACACAACTGGTCTGCCGACGCTCCATCTGAGGGGGCTATGTAACAGACTTCCATCGCAACGTCCCCCTAAGGCCTTCTGCTAGCCCGGCTCGCGAGCTGTCTGAATCGCCGTGTCTCCAGCCTCGCCAGCGCCTACTCACTGGTCTCTATGATCACTAGGCTAGGCATACCTCTCCCTAATGTTGGCTACCTGGCTACCCTTACCCCGGTCAACAGCCCTGCACCCCCACAGCAACTTTCCAAAGCCTCCTCCATTTCTCCTTCACCCAAATCCAGATAGCTGATGTTATGAAAGAGCTGCACAATCTGGACCCCTACAAATCAGCTGGGCTAGACAATCTGGAACCTCTCTTTCTAAAATGATCCGCCGATATTGTTGCAACCCCTATTACTAGCCTGTTCAACTTCTCTTTCATATCGTCTGAGATCCCCAAAGATTGGAAAGCTGCCGCGTTCATCCCCCTCTTCAAAGGGGGAGACACTCTAGACCCAAACTGTTACAGACCTATATGTATCCTACCCTGCCTTTTCTAAGGTCTTCAAAAGCCAAGTTAACAAACAGATCACCGACCATTTCGAATCCCACCGTACCTTCTCCGCTATGCAATCTGGCTTCAGAGCTGGTCATGGGTGCACCTCAGCCACGCTCAAGCTCCTAAACAATAACTTAACCACCATCGATAAGAAACAATATTGTCCAGTCATTTTCTCGACCTGGCCAAGGCTTTAGACTCTTTCAATCACCACATTCTTATCGACAGACTCAACAGCCTTGGTTCTCAAATGACTGCCTCGCCTGATTCACCAACTACTTCTCTGATAGAGTTCAGTGTGTCAAATCAGAGGGCCTGTTGTCCGGACCTCTGGCTGTCTCTATAGGGGTGCCACAGGGTTCAATTCTCAGGCCGACTCTTTTCTCTGTATATATCAATGACATCGCTTTTGCTGCTGGTGATTCTTTGATCCACCTCTACGCAGACGACACCATTCTGCATACTTCTGGCCCTTCTTTGGACACTAACCTCCAAACGAGCTTAATTCCCAATTAAAATTAAACACTCTGTCAATTCATAAGAATTAGTAAGACCCTTATTTTATAGAACGGACAGAGCCCGGTCTTAAAGTCAAATAGCAGCCTTTATTCAAAAGAGTACTGAGTACATACACATTTTACCACAGGTTATAAACTGAAAATTCGTCAGCGTTTTCTAAATGTTCCGTCTCTTCTTGACACTGGTAGAAAGGCTCTATAGCTCTCAAGCCTTCCTCTCACCTAGAGCCAAGGTCAGCTAGTGTAGATAAGCATTCTAGTCAGTCTGGAGATATAGTTCATTCATTTGTACCAAGGAACAGACTGTCATTGTTCTAAACTCTTGACCACATTCACACACACATTATTTTCAGTACTGGGATCAAGAAAGAAAACTCATACATATACAGAATAGTATTCTGATTAGTACATATACAGTAACATAATAGTATTCGGATTAGTACATATACAGTAACACACTAGTATTCTGATTAGTCAGTCCTGATTGAAATGTATACATAATTAGTCATCATTGATAAAAATTCCCTTAACAATGCCATACAACCTCTTCCGTGGCCTCCAACTGCTCTTAAATGCAAATAAAACTAAATGCATGCTCTTCAACCGATCGCTGCCCACCCATCCATTCAGCATCACTCTCTCTGGATGGTTCTGACTTGAATATGTGGACAATTACAAATACCTAGGCATCACATTAAGCATCTCAATCAAAATTAAATCTAGAATCGGCTTCTATTTCGCAACAAAGTGTCCTTCACTCATGCTGCCAAACATACCCTCGTAAAACTGACTATCCTACCGATCCATGAGGTTGGCGATGTCATTTACAAAATGGCCTCAACACTCAGCAAATTGGATGTGTCTATCGCAGTGCCATCCATTTTGTCACCAGCCCCGTTTACCACCCACCACTGCGACCTGTATGCTCTCGTTGGCTTGCCCTTATATTCGTCGCCAGGTCATCTATAAGTCTTTGATAGGTAAAGCTTCCATATCTCAGCTCACTGGTCACCATAGCAGCACCCACCCGTAGCATGCTCCAGCAGGTATATTTCACTGGTCACCATAGCAGCACCCACCCGTAAGCTCCAGCAGGTATATTTCACTGGTCACCCCCAAAGCCAATTCCTCCTCTTCCTTCAATTCTTTGCTGTCACTGACTGGAATGAATTGCAAAATTGCTGAAGCGAGACTCATATCTCCCTCACTAAGCTTTAAGCACCAGCTGTCAGAGCAGCTCCCAGATCATTGCACCTGTACATAGCCCACCTGTACATAGCCCACCTGTACATAGCCCACCTGTACATAGCCCACCTGTACATAGCTCATCTGTAAATAGCCCATCTGTACATAGCCCATCTGTACATAGCCCATCTGTACATAGCCCATCTGTACATAGCCCATCTGTACATAGCCCACCTGTAAATAGCCCACCTGTAAATAGCCCACCTGTACATAGCCCACCTGTACATAGCCCATCTGTAAATAGCCCACCTGTACATAGCTCATCTGTAAATAGCCCATCTGTAAATACCTATCCAACTACCTCATCCCCATATTATTATTATTATTTCTGCTCCTTTGCACCTCAGTATCTCTACTTGCACATTCATCTTCTGAACATCTATCACTTCAGTGTTAATTTGCTAAATTGCAATTACTTTGCCACTATGGCATATTTATTGCCCACCTCCCTAATCTTACCTCATTTGCACACACTGTATATAGACTTTTCTATTGTGTTATTGACTGTACTTTTGTTTATTCCATGTTTAACTCCGTGTTGTTGTTTGTGTCACACTGCTTTGCTTTATCTTGGTCTGGGTCGCAGTTGTAAATGAGAACGTGTTCTCAACTGGCCTACCTGGTTAAATAAATAAAAAAGTGGGGGACATCACACATTAGTTGGGTTGGGTGTTTTAATGCGGTATGGGACAGTGGTATAGTGCAAGCTCTCCCATGCTCTACCCTCTCCTCTCCCCCTGCTCTACCCTCTCCTCTCCCCCTCCTCTACCCCTCTCCTCTCCCCCTGCTCTATCCTCTCCCTCCCATTGCTCTACCCTCTCCTCTCACTCTGATCTGTTCTCTCCTCTCCCTTGCTCTATTCTCTCCTCTACCCTGTCTACCCTCTCCTCTCCCCTCCTCTATCCTTCCATTGCTCTACCCTCTGCTCTATCCTCTCCCTCCCATTGTGCTACCCTCTCCTCTCACTCTGATCTATTCTCTCCTCTCCCCTGCTCTATTCTCTCCTCTCCCCTCCTCTACCCTCTTCTCTCCCCTGCTCTATTCTCTCCTGCTCTACCCTCTCTTCTCCCCCTGTTCTTTTCTCTCCTCTCACCCTGTTCTTTACTCTCCTCTCACCCTGTTCTTTTCTCTCCTCTCCCCTGCTCGTTTCTCTCCTCTCCCTTTCTCGTTTCTCTCCTCTCCCCTGCTCTACCCTCTCCTCTCACCCTGCTCTACCCTCTCCTCTCACCCTGCTCTACCCTCTCCTCTCACCCTGCTCTACCCTCTCCTCTCACCCTGCTCTACCCTCTCCTCCTCACCCTGCTCTACCCTTCTCCTCTGCTCGTTTCTCCTCTCCCTGCTCTACCCTCTCCCTGCTCTACCCTCTCCTCCTCCTGCTCTACCCTCTCCTCTCACCCTGCTCTACCCTTCTTTTCACCCTGCTCTATTCTCCCCTGCTCTATCCTCTCACCCTGCTCTACCCTCCTCCTCTCACCCTGCTCTACCCTCTCCTCTCACCCTCCCATTCACCCTCTCCTCACTCTGACACCCTGCTCTACCCTCTCCTCTCACCCTGCTCTATTCTACCCTCTCCTCTCACCCTGCTCTACCCTCTCCTCCCACCCTGCTCTACCCCTCTCCTCTCACCCTGCTCTACCCTCTCCCTCCCTGCTCTACCCTCTCCTCTCCCCTGCTCTATTTTCTCCTCTCCCCTGCTCTACCCTCTCCTCTCCCCCTGCTCTATTCTCTCCTCTCACCCTGCTCTATTCTCTCCTCTCCCCAGCTATACCCTCTCCTCTCACCCTGCTCTATTCTCTCCTCTCCCCCTGCTCTACCCTCTCCTCTCCCCCTGCTCTATTCTCTCCTCTCCCCCTGCTCTATTCTCTCCTTGCCCTCTCCTCTCCCCTCCTCTATTCTCTCCCCTCCCCTCCTCTATTCTCTCCTCTCCCCCTGCTCTATTCTCTCCTCGCCCTCTCCTCTCCCCCTGCTCTATTCTCTCCTCTCCCCCTGCTCTATTCTCTCCTCGCCCTCGCCCTCTCCTCTCCCCCTGCTCTATTCTCTCCTCTCACCCTGCTCTACCCTCTCCTCTCCCCCTCCTCTATTCTCTCCTCTCCCCCTGCTCTATTCTCTCCTCTCCCCCTGCTCTATTCTCTCCTCTCCCCCTGCTCTATTCTCTCCCTGTTCTTTTCTCTCCTCTCCCTGCCTCTATTCTCTCCTCTCCCCTGCTTACCTCTCCTCTCCCCCTCCTCTCTCCTCTCCCCCTGCTCTATTTTCTCCTCTCCCCTGCTCTACCCCTCTCCCTCTCCCCCTGCTCTATTCTCTCCCTCTCCCCCTGCTCTATTCTCTCCTTCCCCAGCTATCCCTTCCTCTACCTCCTCTCTATTCTCTCCTCTCCCCTGCTCTACCCTCTCCTCTCCCCCCTGCTCTATTCTCTCTCCCCCTGCTCTATTCTCCTCCTCGCCCTCTCCCTCTCCCCCTCCTCTCACCGCTCTACCCCTCCTTCCCTCCTCTATTCTCTCCTCTCCCCTGCTCTATTCTCTCCCTCTCCCCTGCTCTATTCTCTCCTCTCCCCTGCCCTCTCCTCTCCCCTGCTCTATTCTCTCCTCTCCCCCCCTGCTCTATTCTCTCCTCCTCCTCTCCTCTCCCCCTGCTCTATTCTCCTCACCCTGCTCTACCCTCTCCTGCTCTCCTCCCTCCTCTATTCTCTCCTCTCTGCTCTATTCTCTCCCTCTCCTCCTCTATTCCCTCCCTCCCCTGCTCTATTCTCTCCTCTCCCCTGCTCTATTCTCCTTCCCCTGCCCCTATCCCTTTGCTACTCATTTGTCAAGTTGCCTGCAGAGTAGACTTGAGTGGTGCATTGCTGCTGAAACAGAAGCAATGTAGTGTTCATCCCAAAATAGCACCCTAGTTCCTATATATTGTCTTTGATCAGAGCCCTATGGACCTATATGGCTCTGGTCAAAAGTAATGCTCTATAAAGGGAAAATCAGTGATCTACAAATAGGACCGTGGACCCCAGTCTCCTTAGGTGAGCTACAGATCTATATGCCAGCATTAATGAAGTGGATTAAAATGAGATTTATACTGCACTGTCAGGCAGCATATTGGTAGTTGCACCACAGAAAATGTTTGAGTATTTGTCTCTCAGGAACTAACATATTACGCTTTGTCTTAGTATTGTCTTTACTCTTAGTATTACATCATTTTCATAGTGTTTAGATGGAAATGGAGAAAATTATAGCTGAGGAAGTAAGAAAAAAATACAATAGTATTTGTCATCATATATTCTTTATCACAGAACATTTCAGTAGGTTAGACACTTTTCTCAGAGTGCAGAGACTTTTAGTCTTGTATTGTAGCAATGCAGCCATTTTCTCCTGTGGCAGGAATTATCCATGGTGAGCCCAGAGCTGTCACAGCATTCACCATGGGTTTGTTGTGGTCATTGTTGGACGAACCATTGGAGGAGAGAGAGCTGAGTACATATCAGGTCTGGCTTGCAAGGCTGAAATAGCAAGGACATGCACGTTAAGAGAAGATGACACCAGGCCTCATGACACCCAGGCTATACTCTATTTATGAAAGAATACATTAACCAAGACCATACGTGCATTCATGACAGCTGAACGTGCTGTGGTCAGCAGGATACAGGAAGAAAGATGTTGGCAAGATAACTGATGACTAACACGTAAAACATAAGCATGCAATACATACATTATTTTTAGAACATGGAAAGAGTTCTGCCATCGTTGTAACCAAAAGCAGATACTAAGGAGGAGTAACTTTATTTACATATGTGATGTACACAAACACTATGTATGTATAAAAGCAGAGCCAGTGTTGAGAAGGGGTGGCTGTTCCGCGGACCATCACGGCTTTTAATAACTTGTATTAAAGTCTACATTGAATTCACAAAGTTCTTCTGAGAGTATTATATTTCTGAAACAATTATCCATGACATCATCGATATGGCGGTACACCGGCAGACCCATGGAGTTAATAATAATTTAATATGTTGAGTGTGGCCTAGTGGTTAGAGCGTTGGACTAGTATCCGGAAGGTTGCAAGTTCAAACCCCGAGCTGACAAGGCACAAATCTGTTGTTCTGCTCCTGTACAAGGCAGTTAATCTTACACTGTTTCTAGGCCGTCATTGAAAACAAGAATTTGATTTCTTAACTGACTTGCCTAGTTAAAAGGCCAAATAAAAAAAATATTTTAGCAGACGTTTTATATCCAACAATGATTTGATAAAATTATTATTTTATTTCAGCAATCCCACTCTGCCGTATATTATGTTCAACAATATATTGACAACAATATATTGAAACATTTACAAAAGAGATAAAATCGGGTTCAAGACTTAATCTTAAGGCCCATTCTATGGAGAATTTCATTTCCTTTGTTTGTCCTGGTTTTTGAGGAATCACTCC
This sequence comes from Oncorhynchus masou masou, assembly GCF_036934945.1. Taxonomy (NCBI): domain Eukaryota; kingdom Metazoa; phylum Chordata; class Actinopteri; order Salmoniformes; family Salmonidae; genus Oncorhynchus; species Oncorhynchus masou. Next base: position 10,529 of record NW_027009790.1, read on the forward strand.
CACCTCCTCAAAGCTTGACCGTGTCAGAGTATCAGGAGTTCTTGGGGAAGAGGGTGTCCGTATCAGAGAATCAGGGTTCTTGGGGAAGAGGGTGTCCGTGGTTGTCATTTATCAGGGTTCTTGGGGAAGAGAGATTGTCTTAGGACAAGCATCTAATCTGCTGCTGGACAGCTTTTAAAAAGAGATGTAACATTAATGTATGAGACAAGCGTCAGCCTTGGGGGGGGGGGGTGTCCCAAAGTCCCCGATATGTATACATAGTAAACAACAACAATAAAGTTTATTGGTGAAAAAAATACTTGAGATTGAACTGTTTATTTCAGCTTGAATCTATGAATTCTCCCCTGGTTTCTGTCTGAATACTGCTATTTCAACAATCATTATTTTGGATATAAAAAGCATTGCAGTTATGGATTGTCCCCACAGCTGCTTGAAAGCTTTTCAGAACGATTTATGTTGTGAAACGACAGCAGGCTATTCCAATGTTGTGGAAGTAACAAAACACTGGTACACTAATATTCAAGGACAGTCACACAATAATTTTTAAATGTAATGGTAAACAATCAGTGTGTGTGTCACCTCACAGTCCTCACCATTCCATGAGATGTTGTTTAATCATTTTTTTTACAAGGTCATTTTTGCTGTTTTGTTTGAGTAATTGGACATGGAAGGGATGCGATCCCTGCTCTGTATTATACCATGCGTTGCCGTGAATTAATACTGGACTTGGACTGTGAAGAGACCCCTGGTGGCATGTCTTGTGGGGGTATGTCTGGGTGTCTGAAGAGACCCTGGTGGCATGTCTTGTGGGTATGTATGGGTGTCTGAAGAGACCTCTGGTGGCATGTCTTGTGGGTATGTCTGGGTGTCTAAAAAGAGACCCTGGTGGCATGGCTTGTGGGGGTATGTATGGGTGTCTGAAGAGACCCTTGTTACATGTCTTGTGGGGTATGTCTGGGTGTCTGGAAAGACCCCTGGTGGCATGTCTTGTGGGTATGTATGGGTGTCTGAAGAGACCCCTTGTTGGCATGTCTTTGTGGGGGTATGTGGGCGGGTGTCTGAAGAGACCCCTGGTGGCATGTCTTGTGGGGTATGTATGGGTGTCTGAAGAGACCCCTTGTTGGCATGTCTTGTGGGGTATGTCTGGGTGTCTAAAGAGACCCCTGGTGGCATGGCTTGTGGGGTATGTATGGGTGTCTGAAGAGACCCCTTGTTGGCATGTCTTGTGGGGTATGTCTGGGTGTCTGAAGAGACCCCTGGTGGCATGTCTTGTGGGGTATGTCTGGGTGTCTGAAGAGACCCTGGTGGCATGTCTTGTGGGGTATGTATTAGTGTCTGGAGAGACCCCTGGTGGCATGTCTTGTGGGGTATGTATTGGTGTCTGAAGAGACCCCTGGTGGCATGTCTTGTGGGGTATGTATTGGTGTCTGAAGAGACCCCTGGTGATATGTCTTGTGGGGTATGTATTAGTGTCTGAAGAGATCCCTGGTGGCATGTCTTGTGGGGTATGTCTGGGTGTCTGAAGAGACCCCTGGTGGCATGTCTTGTGGGGTATGTCTGGGTGTCTGAAGAGACCCCTGGTGGCATGTCTTGTGGGGTATGTATGGGTGTCTGAAGAGACCCCTGGTGGCATGTCTTGTGGGGTATGTATGGGTGTCTGAAGAGACCCCTGGTGGCATGTCTTGTGGGGTATGTATGGGTGTCTGAAGAGACCCCTGGTGGCATGTCTTGTGGGGTATGTATGGGTGTCTGAAGAGACCCCTGGTGGCATGTCTTGTGGGGTATGTATGGGTGTCTGAAGAGACCCCTGGTGGCATGTCTTGTGGGGTATGTCTGGGTGTCTGAAGAGACCCCTGGTGGCATGTCTTGTGGGGTATGTCTGGGTGTCTGAAGAGACCCCTGGTGGCATGTCTTGTGGGGTATGTCTGGGTGTCTGAAGAGACCCCTTGTTGGCATGTCTTGTGGGGTATGTCTGGGTGTCTGAAGAGACCCCTTGTTGGCATGTCTTGTGGGTTATGTCTGGGTGTCTGAAGAGACCCCTGGTGGCATGTCTTGTGGGGTATGTCTGGGTGTCTAAAGTGACCCTGGTGGCATGGCTTGTGGGTATGTATGGGTGTCTGAAGAGACTCCTGGTGGCATGGCTTATGGGGTATGTCTGGGTGTCTGAGCTGAATTTATTATTTGCTTATGCAGATTATCTGGAATCTTCATTTAAGTAATATTCTCATAAAATCAAGAAGAGTATGTTAATCTCATCAACACCCAAACAGGAAAGACTGGAAGTGCATGTTGTAGATGTTAGTTCAATGTGTGCAGTTAATGGAAAGGCGTGCCACTCTGTTTTGAGCCAGCTACAGCAGCTAGGTCTTCCTTTGCCAGACAGTAATCAAGATGGGGACAAGACCAGAACCTGAACAACTAGTACTGTTGATCTTTTTGTCAAAAACACAGAACATCTTTTTTTATAACAGACATACAGTTGAAGTCTGAAGTTTACATTCACTTAGGTTGGAGTCAGTAAAACTCGTTTTTCAACCACTCCACAAATTTCTTGTTTACAAACTATAGTTTTCGCCAGTCGGTTAGGACATCTACTTTGTGCATGACACAAGTCATTTTTCCAACAATTGTTTACAGACAGATTATTTCACTAATAATTCACTGTATTACAATTCCAGTGGGTCAGAAGTTTACATACACTAAATTGACTGTGCCTTTAAACAGCTTGGACAATACCAGAAAATGATGTCATGGATTTAGAAGCTTCTGATAGGCTAATTGACATAATTTGAGTCAATTGGAGGTGTACCTGTGGATGTAGTTCAATGCCTAACTTCAAACTCAGTGCCTCTTTGCTTGACATCATGGGAAAATCAAAAGAAATCAGCTAAGATCTCAGAAAACAAATTGTAGACCTCCACAAGTCTGGTTTATCCTTGGGAGCAATTTCCAAATGCCTGAAGGTACCACGTTCATCTTTACAAACAATAGTATGCAAGTATAAACACCATGGGACCACACAGCCATATGCAGCTCTCCCAGGAAGGAGACGGCGTTCTGTCTCCTAGAGATGAACGATTTTGATGCGAAAAGTAAATCAACCCAGAACAGCAAAGGACCTTGTGAAGATGCTGGAGAAACAGGTACAAAAGTATCAAAATCCACAGTAAAACGAGTCCTATATTGACATAACCTGAAAGGCTGCCCAGCAAGGAAGAAGCCACTGCTCCAAAACCACCATAAAGCAAGACTACGGTTTGCATCTGCACATGGGGACAAAGATCAGATTACTTTTTGTAGAAATGTCCACTGGTCTGATGAAACAAAAATAGAACTGTTTTGCCATAATGGCCATCATTATGTTTGGAGGAAAAGGGGAGGCTTGCAAGCCGAAGAACACCATCCCAACCGTGAAGCACGGGGTGGCATCATCATGTTGTGGGGGTGCTTTGCTGCAGGAGGGACTGGTGCACTTCACAAAATAGATGGAATCATGAAGGAGGAAAATTTAGGTGGATATATTGAAGCACCATCTCACGACAGTCAGTCAGGAAGTTAAAGCTGGTGGCAAATGGGTCTTCTGAATGAACAATGACCCCAAGCATTCTTCTAAAGTTCTGGCAAATGGCTTAAGGACAACAAAGTCAAGGTATTTGAGTGGCCATCACAAAGCCCTGACCTCAACCCTATAGAAAATGTGTGGGCAGCACTGAAAAAATGTGTGCGAGCAAGGAGGCCTACACACCTGACTCAGATACCAGCTCTGTCAGGAGGAATGGGCCAAATTTCACCTAACTTATTGTGGGAAACTTGTGGAAGGCTACGTGAAAACGTTGCAGGACCCAAGTTAAACAATTTAAAGGCAATACACTCAATTAGCATGTAAACTTCTGACCCACTGGGAATGTGATGAAGAAATAAGCTGAAATAAATAATCTCTCTACTATGATTCAGGCGTTTCCACATAATTAAAATAAAGTGGTGATCCTAACTGACCGAACACAGGGAATTTTTACGAGGATTAAATGTCAGGAATTGTGAAATACTGAGTTTTTAAATGTATTTGGCTAAGGTGTATGTAAACTTCTGACTTCACCTGTACCTCTACCCATCTCCACAACAACTTTGTCAATATGACTTAACCATGATAATAGACTATTCAATGTTACTCCTAGGAGTTTAGCTTCTCAACTTGCTCAATGTTCACACACTTTATATACAACTCCAGTTAACGCTTAGGTCTTACAGAATGTTTTGAACCAAATACAATACTTTTAGTTTTATATTTAGTTAACCTGTCTTCTATTCCTATGTTGTGAAGTGGTGCCGGATGCTCTGACAGTTTACAAAGTCCGAGCTCAATCACAGAGCTGTAGGCCCTAGACCAGCCAGTCACAGAGCTGTAGGCCCTAGACCAGTCAGTCACAGAGTTGTAGGCCCTAGACCAGCCAGTCACAGAGCTGTAGGCCCTAGACCAGCCAGTCACAGAGCTGCAGGGCCCTAGACCAGTCAGTCACAGAGCTGTAGGCCCTAGACCAGCCAGTCACAGAGCTGTAGGCCCTAGACCAGCCAGTCACAGAGCTGTAGGCCCTGAGCCAGCCAGTCACAGAGCTGTAGGGCCTAGACCAGCCAGTCACAGAGCTGTAGGCCTAGACCAGCCAGTCACAGAGCTGTAGGCCCCTAGATCAGCCAGTCACAGACTGTGGGCCTAGACCAGCCAGTCACAGAGCTGTAGGCCCTGTGACCAGCCAGTCACAGAGCTGTAGGCCCTAGGACCAGCCAGTCACAGAGCTGAATTCCCTAGACCAGCCAGTCACAGAGCTGTAGCCCTAGACCAGTGGGGTCACAGAGCTGTAGGCCCTAGACTTATATCATCAGCCAATTGAGTGGCACAGGGGGGGGGTGTTACTCCAATCTCTTTAATGCTGAGTGAGACATAGTGGCCTGTTTTTTAAACACACACACAGACACACACACACACAGAGCTGACGGGACTCCCAAAGCACCTGACGCTTAACCAATTTAAGATCATAATGAATTCTAGTCCAGCCAGGTAGCCTAGTGGTTAGGAGGCAGGTAGCCTAGTGGTTAGAGGCAGGTAGCCTAGTGGTTAGAGCGTTGGGCCAGTAACCAGCAGGTAGCCTAGTAGTTAGAGCGTTGGGCCAGTAACCAGCAGGTAGCCTAGTGGTTAGAGCGTTGGGCCCAACCGAAGGTTTCTGGATCGAATCCCTGAGCTGACAAGGTAAATATCTGTCGTTCTGCCTCTGAAAAGGCAGTGAGCCCTGTTCCCTGGTAGGCTGTCAATGTAACTAAAATTTGTTCTTAACTGACTTGCCTAGTTAAATGGATAAAAAAAAATATCAACATTAACCTTTGCTAAAACATAGCCAGAGTGTAAATATACACATTATTATTCCTGCATGATGTGTGAAAAGTACGCTTCTCGGTGAAATCACTTCACCTCAGAGGTATCCTTGTGGAAGTCACCCACTGTAGAGACGCCCACACATTGTGGATTCAATAATGATGTTATTATATTCTTATTCTGCAGCTGTACACAGCTATTTGCAGACGGACTATCTACCTACCTCATCCACATATTGTTTTGATTTACTTTTCTGCTCTTTTGCACACCAGTATCACTACTTGCACATCATCACTGCACATTTATCACTCCAGTGTTCATTTGCTCAATTGTAATTATTTCGCCTCTATGGCCTATTTATTGCCTTACCTCCTTACTCGATTTGCACACTCTGTCTATAGACTTTTCTACTGTGTTATTGACTGTACGTTTGTTTATGTGTAACTCTGTGTTGTTTTTGTTGCACTGCTTTGCTTTATCTTGGCCAGGTCACAGTTGTAAATTAGAAGGTGAAATAAAATAAAATAACTCTCCACCAGTCCACCAGTCTGTTGCTAACTCAACTCTCCACCAGTCCACCAGTCTGTCTGTCTGTTGCTAACTCAACTCTCCACCAGTCTGTCTGTCTGTTGCTAACTCAACTCTCCACCAGTCCACCAGTCCGTCTGTCTGTTGCTAACTCAACTCTCCACCAGTCTGTCTGTCTGTTGCTAACTCAACTCTCCACCAGTCCACCAGTCTGTCTGTCTGTTGCTAACTCAACTCTCCACCAGTCCGTCTGTCTGTTGCTAACTCAACTCTCCACCAGTCCGCCAGTCTGTCTGTCTGTTGCTAACTCAACTCTCCACCAGTCCATCTGTCCGTCAGCCTGTCTGTGTGTTGCTAACTCAACTCTCCACCAGTCCGTCTGTCCGTCAGCCTGTCTGTGTGTTGCTAACTCAACTCTCCACCAGTCCGTCTGTCTGTTGCTAACTCAACTCTCCACCAGTCCGCCAGTCTGTCTGTCTGTTGCTAACTCAACTCTTCACCAGTCCATCTGTCCGTCAGCCTGTCTGTGTGTTGCTAACTCAACTCTCCACCAGTCCGTCGTCCGTCAGCCTGTCTGTGTGCTGCTAACTCAACTCTCCACCAGGTCCATCTGTCCGTCCCTGTCTGTGTGTTGCTAACTCCAACTCTCACCAGTCCGTCTGTCCAATCAGCCTGTCTGTGTGTTGCTAACTCAACTCTCCACCAGTCCGTCTGTCTGTTGCTAACTCAACTCTCCACCAGTCCGCCAGTCTGTCTGTCTGTTGCTAACTCAACTCTTCACCAGTCCGTCTGTCCGTCAGCCTGTCTGTGTGTTGCTAACTCAACTCTCCACCAGTCCGTCTGTCCGTCAGCCTGTCTGTGTGTTGCTAACTCAACTCTCCACCAGTCCGTCTGTCCGTCAGCCTGTCTGTGGTTTAACTCAACTCTCCACCAGTCCGTCTGTCTGTCTGGTTATAACAGCTGTATTACATGTTAAGGATGATGATACTGTATTTGATATCTGACTTTGCTTTTTAATTGAAGGGATTAAAAAAAAAAGTTTTATTGAATTTGAAAAAAAACTGTGATGGGTTAGAAAAATCTAGACATAGTTCATAGGTTATTACTGTGTACTACGGTGTATCGACCATGATACCCATATCAAATCAAATCAAATTTTATTTGTCACATACACATGGTTAGATGTTAATGCGAGTGTAGTAGAAATGCTTGTGCTTCTAGTTCCGACAATGCAGTAATAACCAACAAGTAATCCAACTAACAATTCCAAAAACTACTGTCTTATACACAAGTGTAAGGGGATAAAGATCTATGAATGAGTGATGGTACAGAGCAGCATAGGCAAGATACAGTAGATGGTATCGAGTACAGTATATACATATGAGATGAGTATGTAAACAAAGTGGCAAAGTTAAAGTGGCTATGATACATGTATTACATAAGGATGCAGTAGATGATGTAGAGTACAGTATATACATATGAGATGAATAATGTAGGTATGTAAACATTATATTAGGTAGCATTGTTTAAAGTGGCTAGTGATATATTTTACATCATTTCCCATCAATTCCCATTATTAAAAAGTGGCTGGAGTTGAGTCAGTGTGTTGGCAGCAGCCACTCCAATGTTAGTGGTTGCTGTTTAACAGTCTGATGGCCTTGAGATAGAAGCTGTTTTCAGTCTCTCGGTCCCAGCTTTGATGCACCTGTACTGACCTCGCCTTCTGGATGATAGCGGGGTGGACAGCAGTGGCTCGGTGGTTGTTGTCCTTGATGATCTTTTGGCCTTCCTGTAACATCGGGTGGTGTGGAGGTGTCCTGGAGGGGCAGGTAGTTTGCCCCGGTGATGCGTTGGCCAGCAGACCTCACTGCCCTCTGAGCCTTACGGTTGTGGGCGGAGCAGTTGCCGTAGCCCAGGCGGTGATACAGCCCGCCAGGATGCTCTCGTGTGCATCTGTGGTGAAGTTTGTCAGTGCTTTTGGTGACAAGCCAAATTTCTTCAGTCTCTGAGGTTGAGAGGCGCTGCCTGCGCCTTCTTCATGATGCTGTCTGTGTGAGTGGACCAATTCCAGTTTGTCTGTGATGTGTATGCCGAGGAACTTAAAACTTGCTACCCTCTCCACTACTGTTCCAACGATGTGGATAGGGGTGTTCCCTCTGCTGTTTCCTGAAGTCCACAATCATCTCCTTAGATTTTGTTGATGTTGAGTGTGAGGTTATTGTCCTGACACCACACTCCGAGGCCCTCACCTCCTCCCTGTAGGCCGTCTCGTCATGTTGGTAATCAAGCCTACCACTGTTGTGTCGTCCGCAAACTTGATGATTGAGTTGGAGGCGTGCGTTGCCGCGCAGTCGGACCAGCGTTGGACAGAACTCAGCGTTGCACGCCCAATTTTTCAGTTTTTGATTTGTTAAAAACGTTTGAAATATCCAATAAATGTCGTTCCACTTCATGATTGTGTCCCACTTGTTGTTGATTCTTCACAAAAAAAACAGTTTTATATCTATATGTTTGAAGCCTGAAATGTCGCAAAGTTCAAGGGGGCCGAATACTTTCGCAAGGCACTGTAATTACTAATGACCATGATACCTCCATATAATTACTAATGACATTGATACCTCCATATAATTACTAATGACCATGATACCTCCATATAATTACTAATGACCATATAATAATTACTAATGACCATGATACCTCCATATAATTACTAATGACCATGATACCTCCATATAATTACTAATGACCATGATACCTCCATATAATTAATAATGACCATGATACCTCCATATAATTACTAGACAATATGATACCTCCATATAATTACTAATGACCATGATACCTCCATATAATTACTAATGACCATGATACTCCATATAATTACTAGACCATGATACCTCCATATAATTACTAATGACCATGATACCTCCATATAATTACTAATGACCATGATACCTCCATATAGTTACTAATGACCATGATACCTCCATATAGTTACTAATGACCATGATACCTCCATATAATTATAAATGACCATGATACCTCCATATAGTACTAATGACCATGATACCTCCATATAATTACTAATGACCATGATACCTCCCATATAATTACTAATGACCATGATACTCCATATAATTACTAATGACCATGATACTCATATAATTACTAATGACCATGATACCTCCATATAATTACTAATGACATGATACCTCCATATAATTACTAATGACCATGATACCTCCATATAGTTACTAATGACCATGATACCTCCATATAATTACTAATGACCATGATACCTCCCATATAGTTACTAATGACCATGATACCTCCATATAATTACTAATGACCATGATACCTCCATATAATTACTAATGACCATGATACCTCCATATAATTACTAATGACCATGATACCTCCACATAATTACTAATGACCATGATACCTGAAATTACTAATGACTATGATACCTCCACATAATTACTAATGACCATGATACCTCCACACAATTACTAATGACCATGATACCTCCAATAATTACTAATGACCATGATACCTCCATGATAATTACTAATGACCATGATACCTCCATATAATTATAATGACCATGATACCTCCATATAATTACTAATGACCATGATACCTCCATATAATTACTAATGACCTTGATACCTCCATATAATTACTAATGACCATGATACCTCCATATAGTTACTAATGTTAAACCATGATACCTCCATATAATTACTAATGACCTTGTATAAACCATGATACCTCCATATAATTACTAATGACCTTGTATAAACCATGATACCTCCATATAATTACTAATGACCATGATACCTCCATATAATTATAATGACCATGATACCTCCATATAATTACTAATGACCATGATACCTCCATATAATTACTAATGACCATGATACCTCCATATAGTTACTAATGACCATGATACCTCCATATAGTTACTAATGACCATGATACCTCCATATAACTTGACCATGATACCTCCATATAGTTACTAATGACCATGATACCTCCATATAGTTACTAATGACCATGATACTTCCATATAATTACTAATGACCATGATACCTCCATGATATAATTACTAATGACCTTGCCTAATCAACCATGATACCTCCATATAGTTACTAATGACCATGATACCTCCATATAGTTACTAATGACCATGATACCTCCATAATTACTAATGACCATGATACTCCATATAATTACTAATGACCATGATACCTCCATATAATTACTAATGAACACAATTACCTCCATATAATTATAACATAATTGACCTTGATACCTCCATATAATTACTAATGACCATGATACCTCCATATAATTACTAATGACCATGATACCTCCCATATAATTACTAATGACATTGATACTTCCATATAATTACTAATGACCATGATACCTCCATATAATTACTAATGACCATGATACCTCCATATAATTACTAATGACATGATACCTCCATATAATTACTAATGACCATGATACCTCCATATAATTACTATAATTACATATAATTACATGATGATACCTCCCATATAATTACTAATGACCATGATACCTCCATATAGTTACTAATGACCATGATACCCATATAATTACTAATGACCATGATACCTCCATATAATTACTAATGACCATGATACCTCCACATAATTACTAATGACCATGATACCTCCACATAATTACTAATGACCATGATACCTCCACATAATTACTAATGACCATGATACCTCCACATAATTACTAATGACCATGATACCTCCATGAAATTACTAATGACCATGATACCTCCATATAATTACTAATGACCATGATACCTCCATATAATTACTAATGACCATGATACCTCCATATAATTACTAATGACCTTGATACCTCCATATAATTACTAATGACCATGATACCCATATAGTTACTAATGACCTTGTTTAAACCATGATACCTCCATATAATTACTAATGACCTTGTATAAACCATGATACCTCCATATAATTACTAATGACCTTGTATAAACCATGATACTAATGACATATAGCTCCATATAATTACTAATGACCATGATACCTCCATATAATTACTAATGACTATGATACTTCCATATAATTACTAATGACCGATAGCTCCATATAATTACTAATGACCATGATACCTCCCACATAATTACTAATGACCATGATACCTCCATATAATTACTAATGACCATGATACCTCCATATAATTACTAATGACCATGATACCTCCATATAATTACTAATGACCATGATACCTCCATATAATTACTAATGACCATGATACCTCCATTACTGACATTACCTCCATATAATTACGACCATGATACCTCCATATAATTACTAATGACATTGATACCTCCATATAATTACTAATGACCATGATACTCCATATGGTTACTTCAATTACATATAATTACTAATGACATGATACCTCCATATAATTACTAATGACCATGATACCTCCATATAATTACTAATGACCATGATACCTCCATATAGTACTAATGACCATGATACCTCATATAGTTACTAATGACCATGATACCTCCATATAATTACTAATGACCATGATACCTCCATATAATTACTAATGACCATGATACCTCCATATAATTACTAATGACCATGATACATAATTACTAATGACAATGCACCTCCACATAATTACTAATGACCATGATACCTCCACATAATTACTAATGACCATGATACCTCCATATAATTACTAATGACCATGATACCTCCATATAATTACTAATGACCATGATACCTCCATATAATTACTAATGACCATGATACTCCATATAATTACTAATGACCATGATACCTCCACATAATTACTAATGACCATGATACCTCCATGAAATTACTAATGACCATGATACCCATATAATTACTAATGACCATGATACTTCCATAATTACTAATGACCATGATACCTCCATATAATTACTAATGACCTTGATACCTCCATATAATTACTAATGACCATGATACCTCCATATAATTACTAATGATACCTCCTTGTTTAAACCATGATACTCCATATAATTACTAATAATGACCTTGTATAAACCATGATACCTCCATATAATTACCATGACCATATGTATAAACCATGATACCTCCCATATAATTACTAATGACCATGATACCTCCATATAATTACTAATGACCATGATACCTCCATATAATTACTAATGACCATGATACCTCCATATAATTACTAATGACCATGATACCTCCATATAATTACTAATGACCATGATACCTCCATATAATTACTAATGACATGATACCTCCATATAATTACTAATGACCATGATACCTCCATATAATTACTAATGACCATGATACCTCCATATAATTACTAATGACCATGATACCTCCATATAGTTACTAATGACCATGATACCTCCATATAATTACTAATGACCATGATACCTCCATATAATTACTAATGACCATGATACCTCCATATAATTACTAATGACCATGATACCTCCACATAATTACTAATGACCATGATACCTCCACATAATTACTAATGACCATGATACCTCCATATAATTACTAATGACCATGATACCTCCATATAATTACTAATGACCATGATACCTCCATATAATTACTAATGACCATGATACCTCCATATAATTACTAATGACATTGATACCTCCATATAATTACTAATGACCATGATACCTCCATATAATTACTAATGACCATGATACCTCCATATAATTACTAATGACCATGATACCCATATAATTACTAATGACCATATAATTACTAATGACCATGATACCTTGTATAATGACCATGATACCTCCATATAATTACTAATGAATGATACCTTATAATTATAATGACCATGATACCTCCATATAATTACTAATGACCATGATACCTCCATATAATTACTAATGACCATGATACCTCCATATAATTACTAATGACCATGATACCTCCATATAATTACTAATGACCATGATACCTCCATATAGTTACTAATGACCATGATACCTCCTTAGTTACTAATGACCATGATACCACCATATAATTACTAATGACCATGATACCTCCATATAATTACTAATGACCATGATACCTCCATATAATTACTAAACCTTGACCATGATACCTCCATATAATTACTAATGACCATGATACCTTATAATTACTAATGACCATGATACCTCCATATAATTACTAATGACCATGATACCTCCATATAATTAGTAATGACCACGATACCTCCATATAATTACTAATGACATGATACCTCCATATAATTACTAATGACCATGATACCTCCATATAATTACTAATGACCATGATAGCTCCATATAATTACTAATGACCATGATACCTCCATATAATTACTAATGACCATGATACCTCCATATAATTACTAATGACCATGATACCTCCATATAATTACTAATGACCATGATAGCTCCATATAATTACTGATGACCATGATACCTCCATATAATTACTAATGACCATGATACCTCCATATAATTACTAATGACCATGATACCTCCATATAATTACTAATGACCATGATACCTCCATATAATTACTAATGACCATGATACCTCCATATAATTACTAATGACCATGATACCTCCACATAATTACTAATGACCATGATACCTCCATATAATTACTAATGACCATGATACCTCCATATAATTACTAATGACCATGATACCTCCATATAATTACTAATGACCATGATACCTCCACATAATTACTAATGACCATGATACCTCCATATAATTACTAATGACCATGATACTCCATATAATTACTAATGACCATGATACCTCCATTAATTACTAATGACCATGATACCTCCATATAATTACTAATGACCTTGATACCTCCATATAATTACTAATGACCATGATACCTCCATATAATTACTAATGACCATGATACCTCCATATAATTACTAATGACCATGATACCTCCATATAATTTACTAATGATACCTCCAAATAATTACTAATGACCATGATACCACCATATAATTACTAATGACCATGACCTTGTATAAACCATGATACCATATAATTACTAATGACCTTGTATAAACCATGATACCTCCATATAATTACTAATGACCATGATACCTCCATATAATTACTAATGACCATGATACCTCCATATAATTACTAATGACCATGATAGCTCCATATAATTACTAATGACCATGATACCTCCATATAATTACTAATGACATATAGTTACTAATGATGACCTCCATATAATTACTAATGACCATGATACCTCCATATAATTACTAATGACCATGATACCTCCATATAATTACTAATGAACATGATACCTCCATATAATTACTAATGACCTTGATACCTCCATATAATTACTAATGACCTTGATACCTCCATATAATTACTAATGATACCTCCATATAATTACATTGATACCTCCATATAATTACTAATGACCATGATACCTCCATATAATTACTAATGACCATGATACCTCCATATAATTACTAATGACCATGATACCTCCATATAATTACTAATGACCATGATACCTCCATATAATTACTAATGACCATGATACCTCCACATAATTACTAATGACCATGATACCTCCATATAATTACTAATGACCATGATACCTCCATAATTACTAATGACCATGATACCCATATAATTACTAATGACCATGATACCTCCATATAGACCATTCCACATAATTACTGACCATGATACCCACATAATTACTAATGACCATGATACCTCCACATAATTACTAATGACCATGATACCTCCATATAATTACTAATGACCATGATACCTCCATGAAATTACTAATGACCATGATACCTCCATATAATTACTAATGACCATGATACCTCCATATAATTACTAATGACCATGATACCTCCATATAATTACTAATGACCTTGATACCTCCATATAATTACTAATGACCATGATACCTCCATATAGTTACTAATGACCTTGTTTAAACCATGATACCACCATATAATTACTAATGACCTTGTATAAACCATGATACCTCCATATAATTACTAATGACCTTGTATAAACCATGATACCTCCATATAATTACTAATGACCATGATACCTCCATATAATTACTAATGACCATGATACCTCCATATAATTACTAATGACCATGATACCTCCATATAATTACTAATGACCATGATACCTCCATATAATTACTAATGACCATGATACCTCCATATAATTACTAATGACCATGATACCTCCATATAATTACTAATGACCATGATACCTCCATATAATTACTAATGACCATGATACCTCCATATAATTACTAATGACCATGATACCTCCATATAATTACTAATGACCATGATACCTCCATGTAATTACTAATGACCATGATACCTCCATATAATTACTAATGACCATGATACCTCCATATAATTACTAATGACCATGATACCTCCATATAATTACTAATGACCATGATACCTCCATATAATTACTAATGACCATGATACCTCCATATAATTACTAATGACCATGATACCTCCATATAATTACTAATGACCATGATACCTCCATATAATTACTAATGACCATGATACCTCCATATAATTACTAATGACCATGATACCTCCATATAATTACTAATGATACCTCCATATAATTACTAATGACCATGATACCTCCATATAATTACTAATGACCATGATACCTCCATATAATTACTAATGACCATGATACCACATAATTACTAATGACCATGATACCTCCATATAATTACTAATGACCATGATACCTCCATATAATTACTAATGACCATGATACCTCCATATAATTACTAATGACCATGATACCTCCATGAAATTACTAATGACCATGATACCTCCATATAATTACTAATGACCATGATACCTCCAAATAATTACTAATGACCATGATACCTCCATATAATTACTAATGACCTTGATACCTCCATATAATTACTAATGACCATGATACCTCCATATAGTTACTAATGACCTTGACCATGATACCTCCATATAATTACTAATGACCTAAACCATGATACCTCCATATAATTACTAATGACCATGATACCTCCATATAATTACTAATGACCATGATACCTCCATATAATTACTAATGACCATGATACCTCCATATAATTACTAATGACCATGATACCTCCATATAATTACTAATGACCATGATACCTCCACATAATTACTAATATAGTTACTAATGACCATGATACCTCCATATAATTACTAATGACCATGATACCTCCATATAATTACTAATGACCATGATACCTCCATATAATTACTAATGACCATGATACCTCCATATAATTACTAATGACCATGATACCTCCATATAATTACTAATGACCTTTATACCTCCATATAATTACTAATGACCATGATACCTCCATATAATTACTAATGACCATGATACCTCCATATAATTACTAATGACCATGATAATTTCCATATAATTACTAATGACCTTGTATCCATATAATTACATGACCATGATACCTCCATATAATTACTAATGACCATGATACCTCCATATAATTACTAATGACCATGATACCTCCATATAATTACTAATGACCATGATACCTTCCATATAATTACTAATGACCATGATACCTCCATATAATTACTAATGACCATGATACCTCCATATAATTACTAATGACCATGATACCTCCATATAATTACTAATGACCATGATACCTCCATATAATTACTAATGACCATGATACCTCCATATAATTACTAATGACCATGATAGCTCCATATAATTACTAATGACCATGATACCTCCACATAATTACTAATGACCACGATACCTCCATATAATTACTAATGACATGATACCTCCATATAATTACTAATGACCATGATACCTCCATATAATTACTAATGACCATGATACCTCCATATAATTACTAATGACCATGATACCATATAATTACTAATGACCATGATACCTCCAAATAATTACTAATGACCATGATACCTCCATATAATTACTAATGACCATGATACCTCCATATAATTACTAATGACCTTGTATCAACCATGATACCTCCATATAATTACTAATGACCATGATACCTCCATATAATTACTAATGACCTTGATACCTCCATATAATTACTAATGACCATGATACCTCCATATAATTACTAATGACCATGATACCTCCATATAATTACTAATGACCATGATACCTCCATATAATTACTAATGACCTTGATACCTCCATATAATTAATAATGACCTTGACCATGATACCTCCATATAATTACTAATGAACATGATACCTCCATATAATTACTAATGACCATGATACCTCCATATAATTACTAATGACCATGATACCTCCATATAATTTAATGACCATGATACCTCCATATAATTACTAATGACCATGATACCTCCATATAATTACTAATGACCATGATACCTCCAAATAATTACTAATGACCATGATACCTCCATATAATTACTAATGACCATGATCCATATAATTACTAATGACCATGATACCTCCATATAATTACTAATGACCATTATACCTCCATATAATTACTAATGACCATGATACCTCCATATAATTACTAATGAACATGATACCTCCATATAATTACTAATGACCTTGATACCTCCATATAATTACTAATGACCTTGTATACCTCCATATAATTACTAATGACCTTGATACCTCCATATAATTACTAATGACCATGATACATATAATTACTAATGACCAGGATACCTCCATATAATTACTAATGACCTTGATACCTCCATATAATTAATAATGACCTTGATACCTCCATATAATTACTAATGACCTTGATACCTCCATATAATTACTAATGACCATGATACCTCCAAATAATTACTAATGACCTTGATACCTCCATATAATTACTAATGACCATGATACCTCCAAATAATTACTAATGACCATGATACCTCCATATAATTACTAATGACCATGATACCTCCAAATAATTACTAATGACCATGATACCTCCATATAATTACTAATGACCATGATACCTCCATATAATTACTAATGACCATGATACCTCCATATAATTACTAATGACCATGATACCTCCATATAATTACTAAATATATTATATAATTACTGACCTTGTATCAACCATGATACCTCCATATAATTACTAATGAATGATACCTCCAAATAATTACCATGATACCTCCATATAATTACTAATGACCTTGATACCTCCATATAATTCTAATGACCATGATACCTCCATATAATTACTAATGACCATGATACCTCCATATAATTACTAATGACCATGATACCTCCATATAATTACTAATGACCATGATACCTCCATATAATTACTAATGAACATGATACCTCCATATAATTACTAATGACCTTGATACCTCCATATAATTACTAATGACCTTGATACCTCCATATAATTACTAATGACCATGATACCTCCATATAATTACTAATGACCTTGATACCTCCATATAATTACTAATGACCATGATACCTCCAAATAATTACTAATGACCATGATCAATAACTAATGACCATGATACCTCCATATAATTACTAATGACCATGATACCTCCATATAATTACTAATGAATGATACCTCCATATAATTACTAATGACCTTGATACCTCCATATAATTACTAATGACCTTGATACCTCCATATAATTACTAATGACATATAATTACATGATACCTCCATATAATTACTAATGACCATGATACCTCCATATAATTACTAATGACCATGATACCTCCATATAATTACTAATGACCTTGATACCTCCATATAATTACTAATGACCTTGATACCTCCAAATAATTACTAATGACCTTGATACCTCCATATAATTACTAATGACCATGATACCTCCATATAATTACTAATGACCTTGATACCTATAATTACTAATGACCTTGATACCTCCAAATAATTACTAATGACCTTGATACCTCCATATAATTACTAATGACCATGATACCTCCATATAATTACTAATGACCATGATACCTCCATATAATTACTAATGACCATGATACCTCCATATAATTACTAATGACCATGATACCTCCATATAATTACTAATGACCTTGATACCTCAACCTAATGATGATACCTCCATATAATTACTAATGACCATGATACCTCCATATAATTACTAATGACCATGATACCTCCATATAATTACTAATGACCATGATACCTCCATATAATTCCTAATGACCATGATACCTCCATATAATTACTAATGACCATGATACCTCCATATAATTACTAATGACCATGATACCTCCAAATAATTACTAATGACCATGATACCTCCATATAATTACTAATGACCATGATACCTCCATATAATTACTAATGACCTTGATACCTCCAAATAATTACTAATGACCTTGTATCAACCATGATACCTCCATATAATTACTAATGACCATGATACCTCCATATAATTACTAATGACCATGATACCTCCATATAATTCTAATGACCATGATACCTCCATATAATTACTAATGACCATGATACCTCAAATGATACCATATAATTACTAATGACCATGATACCTCCATATAATTACTAATGACCTTGATACCTCCATATAATTACTAATGACCATGATACCTCCATATAATTACTAATGACCATGATACCTCCATATAATTACTAATGACCTTGATACCTCCATATAATTAATAATGACCTTGATACCTCCATATAATTACTAATGACCTTGATACCTCCATATAATTACTAATGATGACCATGATACCTCCATATAATTACCTAATGACCATGATACTAATGACCTTGATACCTCCATATAATTACTAATGACCATGATACCTCCAAATAATTACTAATGACCATGATACCTCCAAATAATTACTAATGACCATGATACCTCCATATAATTACTAATGACCTTGATACCTCCATATAATTACTAATGACCTTGATACCTCCATATAATTACTAATGACCTTGATACCTCCATATAATTACTAATGACCATGATACCTCCATATAATTACTAATGACCATGATACCTCCATATAATTACTAATGACCATGATACCTCCATATAATTACTAATGACCATGATACCTCCTAATGACCTTGATACCTCCATATAATTACTAATGACCATGATACCTCCATATAATTACTAATGACCTTGATACCTCCATATAATTACTAATGACCTTGATACCTCCATATAATTACTAATGACCTTGATACCTCCATATAATTACTAATGACCATGATACCTCCATATAATTACTAATGACCATGATACCTCATATAATTACTAATGACCATGATACCTCCATATAATTACCATGATACCTCCATATAATTACTAATGACCTTGACCATGATACCTCCATATAATTACTAATGACCATGATACCTCCATATAATTACTAATGACCATGATACCTCCATATAATTACTAATGACCATGATACCTCCATATAATTACTAATGACCATGATACCTCCATATAATTACTAATGACCATGATACCTCCATATAATTACTAATGACCATGATACCTCCATATAATTACTAATGACCTTGATACCTCCATATAATTACTAATGACCATGATACCTCCATATAATTACTAATGACCATGATACCTCCATATAATTACTAATGACCATGATACTCCATATAATTACTAATGACCATGATACCTCCATATAATTACTAATGAATGACCTAATGATACCTCCATATAATTACTAATGACCATGATACCTCCATATAATTATATAATGTATACCATGATCCTAATGACCATGATACCTCCATATAATTACTAATGACCTTGATACCTCCATATAATTACTAATGACCATGATACCTCCATATAATTACTAATGACCATGATACCTCCATATAATTACTAATGACCATGATACCTCCATATAATTACTAATGACCTTGATACATATAATTACTAATGACCTTGATACCTCAAATAATTACTAATGACCTTGATACCTCCATATAATTACTAATGACCATGATACCTCCATATAATTACTAATGACCTTGATACCTCCATATAATTACTAATGACCATGATACCTCCAAATAATTACTAATGACCATGATACCTCCATATAATTACTAATGACCATGATACCTCCATATAATTACTAATGACCTTGATACCTCCATATAATTACTAATGACCTTGATACCTCCATATAATTACTGACCATATAATTACTAATGACCATGATACCTCCATATAATTACTAATGACCATGATACCTCCATATAATTACTAATGACCTTGATACCTCCATATAATTACTAATGACCATGATACCTCCATATAATTACTAATGACCTTGATACCTCCATATAATTACTAATGACCATGATACCTCCATATAATTACTAATGACCATGATACCTCCATATAATTACTAATGACCATGATACCTCCATATAATTACTAATGATGACCTCCATATAATTACTAATTACTAATGATACCTCCATATAATTACTAATGACCATGACCTCCATATAATTACTAATGACCATGATACCTCCATATAATTACTAATGACCATGATACCTCCATATAATTACTAATGACCATGATACCTCCATATAATTACTAATGACATATAATTACTAATGACCATGATACCTCCATATAATTACTAATGACCATGATACCTCCATATAATTACATGACCACCTCCATATAATTACTAATGACCTTGTATCATGACCATGATACCTCCATATAATTACTAATGACCATGATACCTCCATATAATTACTAATGACCATGATACCTCCAAATAATTACTAATGACCATGATACCTCCATATAATTACTAATGACCATGATACCTCCATATAATTACTAATGACCTTGATACCTCCATATAATTACTAATGACCATGATACCTCCAAATAATTACTAATGACCATGATACCTCCATATAATTACTAATGACCATGATACCTCCATATAATTACTAATGACCTTGATACCTCCAAATAATTACTAATGACCTTGATACCTCCATATAATTACTAATGACCATGATGACCATGATACCTCCATATAATTACTAATGACATATAATTACTAATGATACCTCCATATAATTACTAATGACCTTGTATCAACCATGATACCTCCATATAATTACTAATGACCATGATACCTCCATATAATTACTAATGACCTTGATACCTCCATATAATTACTAATGACCATGATACCTCCAAATAATTACTAATGACCTTGATACCTCCATATAATTACTAATGACCATGATACCTCCATATAATTACTAATGACCATGATACCTCCATATAATTACTAATGACCATGATACCTCCATATAATTACTAATGACCATGATACCTCCATATAATTACTAATGACCATGATACCTCCATATAATTACTAATGACCATGATACCTCCATATAATTACTAATGACCATGATACCTCCATATAATTACTAATGACCATGACACCTCCAATTACTAATGACCATGATACCTCCATATAATTACTAATGACCATGATACCTCCATATAATTACTAATGACCTTGATACCTCCATATAATTACTAATGACCATGATACCTCCATATAATTACTAATGACCATGATACCTCCATATAATTACTAATGACCTTGATACCTCCATATAATTACTAATGACCATGATACCTCCATATAATTACTAATGACCATGATACCTCCATATAATTACTAATGACATATAATTACTTGATACCTCCAAATAATTACTAATGACCTTGATACCTCCATATAATTACTAATGACCATGATACCTCCATATAATTACTAATGACCATGATACCTCCATATAATTACTAATGACCATGATACCTCCATATAATTACTAATGACCTTGATACCTCCATATAATTACTAATGACCATGATACCTCCAAATAATTACTAATGACCATGATACCTCCAAATAATTACTAATGACCTTGATACCTCCATATAATTACTAATGACCATGATACCTCCATATAATTACTAATGACCTTGATACCTCCATATAATTACTAATGACCTTGATACCTCCATATAATTACTAATGACCATGATACCTCCATATAATTACTAATGACCATGATACCTCCATATAATTACTAATGACCATGATACCTCCATATAATTACTAATGACCATGATACCTCCATATAATTACTAATGACCATGATACCTCCATATAATTCTAATGACCTTGATACCTCCATATAATTACTAATGACCATGATACCTCCATAATTACTAATGACCTTGATACCTGATAATTACTAATGACCATGATACCTCCATATAATTACTAATGACCATGATACCTCCATATAATTACTAATGACCATGATACCTCCATATAATTACTAATGACCTTGTATCATATAAACTAATGATACCTCCATATAATTACTAATGACCTTGTATCAACCATGATACCTCCATATAATTACTAATGACCATGATACCTCCATATAATTACTAATGACCATGATACCTCCATATAATTACTAATGACCATGACACCTCCATATAATTACTAATGACCTTGTATCAACCATGATACCTCCATATAATTACTAATGACCATGATACCTCCATATAATTACTAATGACCTTGATACCTCCATATAATTACTAATGACCTTGTATCAACCATGATACCTCCATATAATTACTAATGACCATGATACCTTCATATAATTACTAATGACCTTGATACCTCCATATAATTACTAATGACCTTGTATCAACCATGATACCTCCATATAATTACTAATGACCATGATACCTCCATATAATTACTAATGACCATGATATAATTACTAATGACCACACCTCCATATAATTACTAATGACCATGATACCTCCATATAATTACTAATGACCATGATACCTCCATATAATTACTAATGACCATGATACCTCCATATAATTACTAATGACCTTGTATCAACCATGATACCTCCATATAATTACTAATGACCATGACACCTCCATATAATTACTAATGACCTTGTATCAACCATGATACCTCCATATAATTACTAATGACCATGATACCTCCATATAATTACTAATGACCTTGTATCCATATAATTACTAATGACCATGATACCTCCATATAATTACTAATGACCATGATACCTCCATATAATTACTAATGACCATGATACCTCCATATAATTACTAATGACCTTGTATCAACCATGATACCTCCATATAATTACTAATGACCATGATACCTCCATATAATTACTAATGACCATGATACCTCCATATAATTACTAATGACCATGATACCTCCATATAATTACTAATGACCATGATACCTCCATATAATTACTAATGACCATGATACTCCATATAATTACTAATGACCATGATACCTCCATATAATTACTAATGACCATGATACCTCCATATAATTACTAATGACCATGATGATACCTCCATATAATTACTAATGACCATGATACCTCCATATAATTACTAATGACCATGATACCTCCATATAATTACTAATGACCATGATACCTCTAATGATGCCTCCATATAATTACTAATGACCATGATACCTCCATATAATTACTAATGACCATGATACCTCCATATAATTACTAATGACCATGATACCTCCATATAATTACTAATGACCATGATACCTCCACATAATTACTAATGACCATGATACCTCCATATAATTACTAATGACCATGATACCTCCATATAATTACTAATGACCATGATACCTCCATATAATTACTAATGACCATGATACATATAATTACTAATTACCATGATATATAATTACTAATGACCTTGATACCTCCATATAATTACTAATGACCATGATACCTCCAGTTATAATTACTAATGACCATGATATCTCCATATAATTACTAATGACCTTGTATCAACCATGATACCTCCATATATTTACTAACGAAATACCATGTGATTTCTGTCCAATTAAAGAAAGTCCAATTAGAAACCAGCAGTTAATTAACGATGCGCTACCCTCAGCTTCCTCCTCAGCTTCCTCCTCCTCACACAACACAACAACTAATTAGCAAAGTCAGTTTTTCCCTTTTGGACCGAATCAACTCGTCTGTAGTGAGAATGAAATAACTCGCTTTGAGAAAGACAAGAGAAATGAAAAGCTTTCTGCCCACTGAGCCCTGCTGTCTGAATGTGTATTTTAATGTTACCTTGGAGACGGGAGAAAACAGATAATTTAAGGACAAGTGTGTTGTAGTAACCTGATGTCAGGATTATACTAGTAATAAATCAGCCTCTGGCAGTTGTGTGGTGCAAAAAAAAATAAAAATAATTAACGGCCAAAAAATAACCGCAATAGTAAAATCACGTCAGCAGAATGAATCATGCACACGGTACTGGGTGCAGACAAGACTGTTCCATCAGTTCCCTTTCCACTGGAGAGTACAGAATCATCAAGGACCCAGTCCCGCTACAGTAACATTCCAATGCAGTAAGGATGAAAACGAATAATTGTATATTTGATTTAAACCTTTTTAATTAGACAAGGAAGGGACACTGTCTCTTCAATACGTTGGTTGAGCTGTTGGGCATGAAAAATGATAATGATCTTGAAACGTCTGCAGAATTAGTCATGCATAAAGTGTCCAGTAATCAGCCCAAAAACACTATACGCCTGACGCGCTATTTATTCTACTAGAAAGAAGGCAGATTTGTCAAAGACAAGTGTATAACATGACAATGCAGTAAGGATCATAGTAGGATTGCATCAGCTTGTAGCAGTTTCGCTGCAAAAAAAAAAAAAAAAAATTTGAAACGTCTGCAGAATTAGTCATGCGTACTGAGTCAGGATCCATGCAGGAGTCCAGAGACACTTTTACCTCTCTCTCGTGGAGAAAACAGATTCACCAATGGCACGTGTATACCATGACAATGTAGTGAGTAGGATAAGTAATACATCTGCCCAAAAATAGCTGTCACGCTGGAGCTGGAAAAAAACGGAAACTTTTTGCAAATCAGAAATGAATAACCAGCTCCACGCAGGAATCCGTTAGTTCAGAGAGACACTTTCAAATCTTGTCTTGATTGAAGACCATTGAGACTGAGCTTGGCCTGATGGTTGACACCTCGCATGCTACCGAATGGATGAATCAGCGCTCCTGTTATCTTCACTGGCCAGATCAATAAGGTCGTGAAGCAAAAGGCCGGGCTGCAGTAGGCCAGAGTCACACTGCAAAATGATATTTCTATGTTTTTACCAAACTTCAGCAATTAATAGACTAGTGATAGACTATGAATATACTACTGATATACTACTGATAGACTAGTGATAGACTACTGATAGACTACTGATAGACTAGAGATAGACTATGAATATACTACTGATAGACTAGTGATAGACTACTGATAGACTAGTGATAGACTAGTGATAGACTATGAATATACTACTGATAGACTACTGATAGACTAGTGATAGACTATGAATAGACTACTGATAGACTACTGATAGACTAGTGATAGACTACTGATAGACTAGTGATAGACTACTGATAGACTAGAGATAGACTACTGATAGACTAGAGATAGACTACTGATAGACTAGAGATAGACTACTGATAGACTAGTGATAGACTAGTGATAGACTATGAATATACTACTGATAGACTAGTGATAGACTAGTGATAGACTACTGATAGACTAGTGATAGACTAGTGATAGACTATGAATATACTACTGATAGACTACTGATAGACTAGTGATAGACTAGAGATAGACTACTGATAGACTAGTGATAGACTAGTGATAGACTACTGATAGACTAGTGATAGACTAGTGATAGACTACTGATAGACTAGTGATAGACTAGTGATAGACTATGAATATACTAGTGATAGACTAGTGATAGACTAGTGATAGACTAGTGATAGACTACTGATAGACTAGTGATAGACTACTGATAGACTAGTGATAGACTATGAATATACTAGTGATAGACTAGTGATAGACTAGTGATAGACTAGTGATATACTACTGATAGACTACTGATAGACTAGTGATAGACTACTGATAGACTAGTGATAGACTACTGATAGACTAGTGATAGACTACTGATAGACTAGTGATAGACTAGTGATAGACTATGAATATACTAGTGATAGACTAGTGATAGACTAGTGATAGACTAGTGATAGACTACTGATAGACTAGTGATAGACTACTGATAGACTAGTGATAGACTAGTGATAGACTATGAATATACTAGTGATAGACTAGTGATAGACTAGTGATAGACTAGAGATAGACTACTGATAGACTAGTGATAGACTACTGATAGACTAGAGATAGACTACTGATAGACTAGTGATAGACTACTGATAGACTAGTGATAGACTACTGATAGACTAGTGATAGACTACTGATAGACTAGTGATAGACTAGTGATAGACTATGAATATACTAGTGATAGACTAGTGATAGACTAGTGATAGACTAGTGATATACTACTGATATACTACTGATAGACTAGTGATAGACTAGAGATAGACTACTGATAGACTAGTGATAGACTAGTGATAGACTAGTGATAGACTACTGATAGACTAGTGATAGACTAGTGATAGACTACTGATAGACTAGTGATAGACTAGTGATAGACTATGAATATACTAGTGATAGACTAGTGATAGACTAGTGATAGACTAGTGATAGACTACTGATAGACTAGTGATAGACTATGAATATACTACTGATAGACTAGAGATAGACTATGAATATACTACTGATAGACTAGTGATAGACTACTGATAGACTACTGATAGACTAGTGATAGACTAGATAGGATAGACTAGTGATATACTACTGATAGACTACTATAGAAGTGATAGACTACTGATAGACTAGTGATATACTAGATAGACTACTGATAGACTAGTGATAGACTACTGATAGACTAGTGATATACTACTGATAGACTACTGATAGACTAGTGATAGACTACTGATAGACTAGTGATAGACTACTGATAGACTACTGATAGACTAGTGATATACTACTGATAGACTACTGATAGACTAGTGATAGACTACTGATAGACTACTGATAGACTAGTGAATATAGACTACTGATAGACTAGTGAGATACTGATAGACTAGTGTGATAGACTACTGATAGACTAGTGATAGACTACTGATAGACTAGTGATAGACTACTGATAGACTAGTGATAGACTAGTGATGACTATGAATATACTACTGATAGACTAGATAGACTAGTGATAGACTAGTGATAGACTACTGATAGAATGATAGACTAGTGATAGACTAGTGATAGACTAGTGATAGACTACTGATAGACTAGTAGATAGAATATACTACTGATAGACCAGTGATAGAGTGATAGACTAGTGATAGACTGGATAGACTAGTGATAGACTAGTGATAGACTACTGATAGACTACTGATAGACTAGTGATAGACTAGTGATAGACTATGAATATACTACTGATAGACTACTGATAGACTATGAATATACTACTGATAGACTAGTGATAGACTACTGATAGACTACTGATAGACTAGTGATAGACTACTGATAGACTAGTGATAGACTAGTGATAGACTAGTGATAGACTAATGATAGACCAGTGATAGACTACTGATAGACTAGTAGACTAGTGATAGACTAGTGATAGACTACTGATAGACTACTGATAGACTAGTGATACTAGAGATAGACTATGAATATAGACTAGTGATACTAGGGAGATAGACTAGTGATAGAGTGATAGACTACTGATAGACTAGTGATAGTGATAGACTACTGATAGACTAGTGATAGACTGATAGACTACTGATAGACTAGTGATAGACTAGTGATAGACTAGTGATAGACTAGTGATAGACTAGTGATAGACTAGTGATAGACTAGTGATAATTACTGGATAGACTACTGACAGACAGTGATAGACTACTGATAGACTACTGATAGACTAGTGATAGACTAGTGATAGACCAGTGATAGACTAGTGATAGACTAGTGATAGACTAGTGATAGACTAGAGATAGACTAGTGATAGACTAGTGATAGACTACTGATAGACTACTGATAGACTAGTGATAGACTACTG
>NW_027009791.1:0-22500 GCF_036934945.1 Oncorhynchus masou masou
AGCAGAGCAGACAGAATGGATGGAGCTGGCAGTGCAGAGCAGAATGGATGGAGCTGGCAGAGCAGAGCAGACAGAATGGATGGAGCTGGCAGAGCAGACAGAAGGGATGGAGCTGGTAGAGCAGAGCAGACAGAATGGATGGAGCTGGCAGTGCAGAGCAGAATGGATGGAGCTGGCAGAGCAGAGCAGACAGAGCTGATGGATGGCAGAGCAGACAGAAGGGATGGAGCTGGTAGAGCAGAGCAGACAGAATGGATGGAGCTGGCAGAGCAGACAGAATGGATGGAGCTGGCAGAGCAGAGCAGACAGAATGGAGGGAGCTGGCAGAGCAGACAGAATGGATGGAGCTGGCAGTGCAGAGCAGACAGAATGGATGGAGCTGGCAGAGCAGAGCAGACAGAATGGATGGAGCTGGCAGAGCAGACAGAATGGAGGGAGCTGACAGAGCAGAGCAGACAGAATGGAGGGAGCTGGCAGAGCAGAGCAGTGCAGAGCAGAATGGATGGAGCTGGTAGAGCAGAGCAGACATAATGGATGGAGCTGGCAGAGCAGAGCAGACAGAATGGAGGGAGCTGGCAGAGCAGAGCAGACAGAATGGATGGAGCTGGCAGAGCAGAGCAGACATAGTGGATGGAGCTGGCAGACTAGAGCATACAAAATGGATAGAGTTGGCAGAGCAGACAGAATGGATGGAGCTGGAAGAGCAGAGCAGACAGAATGGATGGAGCTGGCAGTGCAGAGCAGACAGAATGGAGGGAGGGAGCTGGCAGAGCAGAGCAGACAGAATGGAGGGAGCTGGTAGAGCAGAGCAGACAGAATGGAGGGAGCTGGCAGAGCAGAGCAGACAGAATGGATGGAGCTGGCAGAGCAGAGCAGACAGAATGGATGGAGCTGGCAGAGCAGACAGAATGGATGGAGCTGGCAGAGCAGACAGAATGGATGGAGCTGACAGAGCAGAGCAGACAGAATGGTGATGATGATGATTCCCACTCAGAGAGAGCAGCAGGTGCCCGCTACGCCACTTTGTTCAATGAGGTGAGGTCCTCGGGTAAATAGGTCCTGTTTTGGGATTATCGCTGTTTGTTGTTGTTGTTGTTGACGATGGAACAGAACAGCAGAAGTATCACCAAGGATGTGTGATCACCGGGTGTGACTCAGTTTTAGCGGGGAATGTGAAGTTAAGCACGCCAAGGAAGTGATGCAATAATTGAGTTATGTCATCACGTTGTTGACGTTAATGACAGCTCTATGTAGACTGACATAACACGTAGTTACCGCCCCAGAGCAGGACGGGAGTCAGAGCTCTGATTGACAGCCAGGTGGTGTCTACACACACACACACACACACACACACACACACACACATACACACACACACACACACACACACACACGTTGGGCAGGAGCCATTGTGAAGGAGCCTGTGGAGAACCAGCTGGGGTGCAGTCGAGACAAAGTGCCAGGATGTGGTCATGAGATCCTAATCCTAACCATTTGGAAACGCTCTTCTGCTTTTCACAGAAAGAAAGTCCCTGGTCTCCGGATCTGGCACCTCTGCCTTGAGTACAATGCTGTGATAGATCCAGAACCAGGCTGTTTTTCCCCTTGGAATGAGTAAGGAAGGGATTTGGTATAAATGAATTATGGTCCGGCTGATGGATGAGAACAATGAGAAAAGGGAATACAACCGCTTAACCGTGTTTTAGTGTTTCACAGTGGCTGTGTCCAAAAAGGCACCCGTAGGACTCTGGCCAAGAGTAGTGCACTATATAGGGAATAGGGTGACATTTTGGATTAAAAGTAGTGCACTATATAGGGAATAGGGTGCTATTTTGGGTTAAAAGTAGTGCACTATATAGGGAATAGGGTGCCATTTTGGGTTAAAAGTTGTACACTATATAGGGAATAGGGTGCTATTTTGGGTTAAAAGTAGTGCACTATATAGAGAATAGAGTGACATTTTGGGTTAAAAGTTGTGCACTATATAGGGAATAGGGTGCCATTTTGGGTTAAAAGTAGTGCACTATATAGGGAATAGGGTGCCATTTTGGGTTAAAAGTAGTGCACTATATAGGGAATAGGGGTTCCCTTTGGGACGCATACAATATTCACAGTGTGTTTGTGATTACAGCTTCACAATGCCTTCTTAGCGTCGTCCAGCGGATTTTTTTGTATTTTATTTAGTCTTTTATAAACTAGCCTTGAGGGCCGGTCTGTTGGTGCTGTCGTGCCAACTATTCATGTCTAGTTTCACTACGAGCAATGGAGTTGGAAAAGAGCACAAAGACACAGAATTGAACTGTTTCACTGTTCTTTGTTGGGGGGGTATAATCTGGGCAAGAGTAAATGACTGGCAATCAGGACCACTCTTCAAGCTAAAAACACAGCAAGCTCTTTCTCTCGTAGAGCAAAGCCAAAGAGAGGTTTATGTGTCTGACAGTAACAGAGATTTCAGTTTTAGCCCGGTGTGTCGCTAAGCAACATCAGACTGTTCACTCTCACATGCTTTCCCAATACTACAGAAACATACACTGAGTATACAAAACATGAAGACATATTTTGGGTTCCAGGTAGAACTCTTTTGGGTTCCAGGTAGAAACCCTTTTGGGTTCCAGGTAGAACTCTTTTGGGTTCCAGGTAGAAACCCTTTTGGGTTCCAGGTAGAAACCCTTTTGGGTTCCAGGTAGAACCTTCTCCACAAAGGGTTCTACCTGGAACCCACAAAATGTGTTCCTGGAAACAAAAAAAACGTTCTTCAAAGGGTCAACCTTATGTGGACAGCCGAACAACCCCTTTGTTGTTGTTGTTGTTCTAAGCGTGTTGCATGGTCATGGATATGCCTTCAGGATTGAGTCATCAGAACACTGATGCAAACTGCAAATCGTTGGAACAGTTATCTATCTTAACTGTGAACGGCTTTAATAACCAACCAACTATTCTAATCATGTCACTGTGAGAGAGAAAGAGAGACAGAGAGACAGAGAGACAGAGAGAAAGAGAGACAGAGAGAGAGAGAGACAGAGAGAGAGAGAGAGACAGAGACAGAGAGAGAGAGACAGAGAGAAAGAGAGACAGAGAGAAAGAGACACAGATAGAAAGAGAAACAGAGAGAGAGAGAGACAGAGAGAGAGAGAGACAGAGACAGAGAGAGAGACAGAGAGAAAGAGAGTGAGAGAGAGAGAGAGACAGAGAGAGAGAGAGATAGAGACAGAGAGAGAGAGAGAGACAGAGAGAAAGAGAGACAGAGAGAGAGAGACAGAGAGAGAGAGAGAGAGAGAGAGAGAGAGAGAGAGAGAGAGAGAGAGAGAGAGAAAACTCTGCACTGAGGCTAACGCTAATAAACTCACTGACGCTAACATGAAGAAACTCAGTGTTATATCAATGCTGAGGCTAATGCTAATAAACTCACTGACGCTAACATGAAGAAACTCAGTGTTATATCAACGCTAATAAACTCAATACACTAGCTCTTGTCCAAGACGTTAAGTGAGGCTTGCTGATTCTGGTGCTGGATCAGCAAGACGCACATAACGCCCTGGACCAGAGCTACCCGTGTACCCCTGTGTTAATCAATCTCTGGGGCAGAACAGCACTGGTCTTTGGGATGTTGCTGACCGTGCGATCCATTTCTGGACCAAGGAAAACAGTACTTTGGGTGTCAGGATGGGAAGGCGGTAGCTAGTGACGCTAAACTAGCTTCCCTACAGCTCTTCCTGATCATTCTATCACACATCCCTCGTCGAGCTGACTCTGTGTCAAAGCCATCATGGCCTCAGGGAGAAGTGGATGGTGTGAGACAGAATATGGCTATGTGTGAGACAGTCTACTGCTATAATTACTTCCTGCCATCTTCCAGGGTGATTTTCTTCTAGAAAAGCATCAAAGTGGCAATCTGGGGATTGGTACATCTGTTTTTTTTTTTTTACCTTTATTTAACCAAGCAAGTCAGTTAAGAACAAATTCTTATTTTCAATGACGACCTAGGAACAGTGGGTTAACTGCCTGTTCAGGGGCAGAACGACAGCCTACAGCTCAGGGGTTTGAACTTGCAACCTTCCGGTTACTAGTTCCGGTTACTAGGCTATACTGCCGTGGCGGAAGGACTACTTTGTTGTTTTTGGAATACCGAATTGGCCCTCAGGGCTACCTAGCCTGTACTCAATAACTAGCCAATCTGTAAGGGCCTAAAAAAAATGTTTTAGGAGAAATATGGAGCATCATCAGCTTTTCCAGGGATAACAAACCATCTACACTTAATATGCAAAACATTAAGAACTTGACATAAACCGACCAGGTGAATCCAGGTGGAAGCTATGATCCCTTATTGATGTCACTTGTTAAATCCACTTCAATCAGTGGAGATGAAGGGGAGGAGAAGGATTTTTTGAGACATGGATTGTGTACACTGAACATTAGGAACACGCTCCTAATATTGAGTTGCACCCTACAGCCCATAACCCTCCAGCCAGACACCCTACAGCCCATAACCCTACAGCCAGACACCCTACAGCCCATAACCCTACAGCCAGACACCCTACAGCCCATAACCCTACAGCCAGACACCCTACAGCCCATAACCCTACAGCCAGACACCCTACAGCCCATAACCCTACAGCCAGACACCCTACAGCCCATAACCCTATAGCCAGACACCCTACAGCCCATAACCCTACAGCCAGACACCCTACAGCCAGACACCCTACAGCCCATAACCCTCCAGCCAGACACCCTACAGCCCATAACCCTACAGCCAGACACCCTACAGCCCATAACCCTACAGCCAGACACCCTACAGCCCATAACCCTACAGCCAGACACCCTACAGCCAGACACCCTACAGCCCATAACCCTACAGCCCATAACCCTACAGCCAGACACCCTACAGCCCATAACCCTACAGCCCATAACCCTACAGCCCATAACCCTACAGCCCATAACCCTACAGCCAGACACCCTACAGCCCATAACCCTACAGCCAGACACCCTACAGCCCATAACCCTACAGCCAGACACCCTACAGCCCATAACCCTACAGCCAGACACCCTACAGCCCATAACCCTACAGCCAGACAGCCTACAGCCCATAACCCTACAGCCAGACACCCTACAGCCCATAACCCTACAGCCAGACACCCTACAGCCCATAACCCTACAGCCAGACAGCCTACAGCCCATAACCCTACAGCCAGACACCCTACAGCCCATAACCCTACAGCCAGACACCCTACAGCCCATAACCCTACAGCCAGACACCCTACAGCCAGACACCCTACAGCCAGACACCCTACAGCCCATAACCCTACAGCCAGACACCCTACAGCCAGACACCCTACAGCCAGACACCCTACAGCCAGACACCCTACAGCCCATAACCCTCCAGCCAGACACCCTACAGCCAGACACCCTACAGCCAGACACCCTACAGCCAGACACCCTACAGCCCATAACCCTACAGCCAGACACCCTACAGCCAGACACCCTACAGCCCATAACCCTACAGCCAGACACCCTACAGCCCATAACCCTACAGCCAGACACCCTACAGCCCATAACCCTACAGCCAGACACCCTACAGCCCATAACCCTACAGCCAGACACCCTACAGCCAGACACCCTACAGCCAGACACCCTACAGCCAGACAGCCTACAGCCAGACAGGCTACAGCCAGACCCTCTACAGCCAGACACCCTACAGCCAGACAGCCTACAGCCAGACAGGCTACAGCCAGACAGCCAGCGCCGTTTAAGACCCGAGTTCTAACTAATAATAGCCTGGAACAATGGAACCAATAGAATAATCTAAATTTAAAAAACGCCCATTCTGCCACCCCATGCATGCTAAACTACATTATCCAGCAGACAGAAATATGGCTATAAACTACATTATCTAACAGACAGCAACATGGCGATAAACTACATTATCCAGCAGACAGCAATATGGCCACAAACTATATTATCATACAGACAACAATATGGCCATAAACTACATTATCCAACCGACAGCAACATGGCCATGGACTACATTATCCAACAGACAGCAACATGGCCATACACTACATTATCCAACAGACAGCAACATGGCCATAAACTACATTATCTAACAGACAGCAACATGGCCATAAACTACATTATCCAACAGACAGCAACATGGCCATACACTACATTATCCAACAGACAGCAACATGACCATAAACTACATTATCCAACAGACAGCAACATGGCCATAAACTACATTATCCAACAGACAGCAACATGGCCATACACTACATTATCTAACAGACAGCAACATGGCCATAAACTACATTATCTAACAGACAGCAACATGGCCATAAACTACATTATCCAACAGACAGCAACATGGCCATAAACTACATTATCTAACAGACAACAACATGGCCATAAACTACATTATCCAACAGACAACAACATGGCCATAAACTACATTATCCAACAGACAGCAACATGGCCATAAACTACATTATCCAACAGACAGCAACATAGCCATAAATTACATTATCTAACAGACAGCAACATGGCCATAAACTACATTATCCAACAGACAGCAACATGACCATAAACTACATTATCCAACAGACAGCAACATGGCCATAAACTACATTATCTAACAGACAGCAACAAGGCCATAAACTACATTATCCAACAGACAGCAACATGGCCGTAAACTACATTATCCAACAGACAGCAACATGGCCGTAAACTACATTATCCAACAGACAGCAACATGGCCATAAACTACATTATCCAACAGACAGCAACAAGGCCATAAACTACATTATCCAACAGACAGCAACATGGCCATACACTACATTATCTAACAGACAGCAACATGGCCGTAAACTACATTATCCAACAGACAGCAACATGGCCGTAAACTACATTATCCAACAGACAGCAACATGGCCATACACTACATTATCTAACAGACAGCAACAAGGCCATAAACTACATTATCCAACAGACAGCAACATGGCCGTAAACTACATTATCCAACAGACAGCAACATGGCCGTAAACTACATTATCCAACAGACAGCAACATGGCCATAAACTACATTATCCAACAGACAGCAACATGACCATAAACTACATTATCCAACAGACAGCAACATGGCCATAAACTACATTATCTAACAGACAGCAACAAGGCCATAAACTACATTATCCAACAGACAGCAACATGGCCGTAAACTACATTATCCAACAGACAGCAACATGGCCGTAAACTACATTATCCAACAGACAGCAACATGGCCATAAACTACATTATCCAACAGACAGCAACAAGGCCATAAACTACATTATCCAACAGACAGCAACATGGCCATACACTACATTATCTAACAGACAGCAACATGGCCGTAAACTACATTATCCAACAGACAGCAACATGGCCGTAAACTACATTATCCAACAGACAGCAACATGGCCATACACTACATTATCTAACAGACAGCAACAAGGCCATAAACTACATTATCCAACAGACAGCAACATGGCCGTAAACTACATTATCCAACAGACAGCAACATGGCCGTAAACTACATTATCCAACAGACAGCAACATGGCCATAAACTACATTATCCAACAGACAGCAACAAGGCCATAAACTACATTATCCAACAGACAGCAACATGGCCATAAACTACATTATCCAACAGACAGCAACATGGCCATAAACTACATTATCTAACAGACAGCAACATGGCCATAAACTATACTACCCAGTAAAATGTGTCAAACCATGTCTCTCTTCCTGTATCTTCAGCAGCCCACATGCATTTCCAGCGGTCCCTAACCAATGCTTGTTGTGGTTTCTGACATGGTTTCTTTAACTAGAGGGCAAGTACAGATTTTTTTTCTTTTCGGGATTGTGTTCTCTGAAGCAATTCATTTTGACATTCTGTGAATGTATACTTTCAAAGGCATTACTGTTGTGTCGTTCCGGTGTCACTCCAACCAAAAACGATGGGAAGCTTACAATTATATTGTAGCAAAGCCCTTAATCCCATTTGGTTAAATCATGCATTCCTCCTCCCATAGTTTGAAGGGGAAATAAACAAGATGTATTCTGTCAACGCAACACTCTGTCTCTCTTGTGAACAGATGGGCTTCTGGTAACGCTGTTATTCAATTCAGACGTCTGACAAATTGGTTTTCTTTAAATTAGATTTCATGCCGTAAAAAAAATATTAAAAATAAAAAAACATGCTTGAACTGGTTTCCATTGCCATAGGGAAGACATGGGGAAGGTCGCTGGGGGGATTTCAAGCAGCAGTTGGGACAATAGATGACTTCCAGAGCTTTATACTAACACAATAGACGAGCTGTTTACCTCACCTCACCTCACCTCACCTCACCTCACCTCACCTCACCTTACCTTACCTTACCTTACCTTACCTTACCTCACCTCACCTCACCTCACCTATCAATAACAACATAACCTATCAATAACAACATAACCTATCAATAACAACATAACCTATCAATAACAACATAACCTATCAATAACAACATAACCTATCAATAACAACATAACCTAAATAACAACATAACCTATCAATAACAACATAACCTATCAATAACAACATAACCTATCAATAACAACGTAACCTATCAATAACAACATAACCTATCAATAACAACGTAACCTATCAATAACAACGTAACCTAACCCTGAATAAGAACCCGTTTACTCCATAATATATACATTGTTCTGTTGAAGTAGATTTATATCTCTGTATTACTTTAGTACACCTAGACAAGAACTGCAAAATTCTGGAAAAATTTCACAAAATGTCATGTTTTTTCCCTAAATCCTGGTTTGGAAGACTTCCAGAATCAAGAGGGAATAAACAGGAATTCTGGAATCTTCAACCAGGGATTTCTGGAAAAACTGGAATGGTTCAACCCTACCCGAGATAGATGCATTGTCTGAGTGTCCCTATCTAAACCCAACATGCCTCAACACGCATGCCACACGGTTGGTCAGCTTCAGGGACCAGAGGCACTTGAGGCCCTCATACTTCATAGGCCCCAGACCAGAACAGTCAGCAGGATGGCTGGCTAGCATGCTAACAGTGTGGTTTGTCCCAAATGGCACCCTCTTTCCTATATAGTGAACTAATGTTGACATGGTCCAATAGGATGCCATTTGGGACACAGTCTGAGTTGTCCCCCTACAGTAGCTCTCAGGGTACAGTCTGAGTTGTCCCGCTACAGTAGCTCTCAGGGTACAGTCTGAGTTGTCCCCCTACAGTAGCTCTCAGGGTACAGAGTTGTCCCCCTACAGTAGCTCTCAGGGTACAGTCTGAGTTGTCCCCCTACAGTAGCTCTCAGGGTACAGTCTGAGTTGTCCCCCTACAGTAGCTCTCAGGGTACAGTCTGAGTTGTCCCCCTACAGTAGCTCTCAGGGTACAGTCTGAGTTGTCCCCCTACAGTAGCTCTCAGGGTACAGTCTGAGTTGTCCCCCTACAGTAGCTCTCAGGGTACAGTCTGAGTTGTCCCCTACAGTAGCTCTCAGGGTACAGTCTGAGTTGTCCCCCTACAGTAGCTCTCAGGGTACAGTCTGAGTTGTCCCCCTACAGTAGCTCTCAGGGTACAGTCTGAATTGTCCCCCTACAGTAGCTCTCAGGGTACAGTCTGAATTGTCCCCCTACAGTAGCTCTCAGGGTACAGTCTGAATTGTCCCCCTACAGTAGCTCTCAGGGTACAGTCTGAATTGTCCCCCTACAGTAGCTCTCAGGGTAAAGCGATTTCCTCCCTGAACTGAAGTGCTTCCATTGGCAGACAGAAGCTTTCCAGAAGACAGGATAGCTGCAGGGCGACCTTGCTTGGTGCTGTTACCGGAAAATCAAATCAACCTCTCATTTTAGTATGTTCTTTGGACATTAATGCCTGGGCTGAATATGGTAATATCTGTCTAACTGTGTTCTCCTCTCCTCTCCTCTCCTCTCCTCTCCTCTCCTCTCCTCTCCTCTCCTCTCCTCTCCTCTCCTCTCCTCTCCTCTCCTCTCCTCTCCTCTCCTCTCCTCTCCTCTCCTCTCTTCTCCTACTCTATCCACACCCCTCGCTACCCTATCCACCCTCCCTCTCTCACTACCCTATCCACCTCCCTCCACGGTAGCACCATCTGTCATAGGGACTGTACCCTCTCCTCTACCCCTCTATCAAAACACAGTGGGCCACCGACAATCGGCTTAGACTAAGCACTGGGCCGGACTCCCGCCAAGCCCAATTCACCGCAATTAAACAGGAGAGACAGCCTGCTAATTCAGGGGTGTGTGTTGAGCTAACGGTCACTCACACACAAACACACTCACACAGACACACACTCCTTCACAAACACACAAACAAAGGCTTTTTGTCCCAGTCCATGTGCAATCCAGAGGTCACAGCGCCTGAGAATCCGGACTGCAGCTCCAGATTGCAGATCAGACCGGGGCCCCTGGTGGCTGCTGGTAATCTTTACCAGAGCAGATTACTGTGGTGCAGAATGACAATGGGAGACTGTGTCTGTGGACAACACCATAATAAACCTGCTTTTATCCTGTCCAGGGTAACAGTACTGTAGATATGGGGAGCTCAGTGGTTCTGGGTAACAGTACTGTAGATATGGGGTACTCAGTGGTTCTGGGTAACAGTACTGTAGATATGGGGAACTCAGTGGTTCTGGGTAACAGTACTGTAGATATGGGGAGCTCAGTGGTTCTGGGTAACAGTACTGTAGATATGGGGAGCTCAGTGGTTCTGGGTAACAGTACTGTAGATATGGGGAACTCAGTGGTTCTGGGTAACAGTACTGTAGATATGGGGAGCTCAGTGGTTCTGGGTAACAGTACTGTAGATATGGGGAGCTCAGTGGTTCTGGGTAACAGTACTATAGATATGGGGAGCTGAGGGTTCTGGGTAACAGTACTGTAGATATGGTGAACTCAGTGGTTCTGGGTAACAGTACTGTAGATATGGGGAGCTCAGTGGTTCTGGGTAACAGTAACAGTACTGTAGATATAGGGAGCTCAGTGGTTCTGGGTAACAGTACTGTAGATATGGGGAGCTCAGTGGTTCTGGGTAACAGTACTGTAGATATGGGGAGCTCAGTGGTTCTGGGTAACAGTACTGTAGATATGGGGAACTCAGTGGTTCTGGGTAACAGTACTGTAGATATGGGGAAATCAGTGGTTCTGGGTAACAGTACTGTAGATATGGGGAACTCAGTGGTTCTGGGTAACAGTAACAGTACTGTAGATATGGGGAGCTCAGTGGTTCTGGGTAACAGTACTGTAGATATGGGGAGCTCAGTGGTTCTGGGTAACAGTACTGTAGATATGGGGAAATCAGTGGTTCTGGGTAACAGTACTGTAGATATGGGGAACTCAGTGGTTCTGGGTAACAGTAACAGTACTGTAGATATGGGGAGCTCAGTGGTTCTGGGTAACAGTACTGTAGATATGGGGAGCTCAGTGGTTCTGGGTAACAGTACTGTAGATATGGGGAACTCAGTGGTTCTGGGTAACAGTACTGTAGATATGGGGAACTCAGTGGTTCTGGGAAACAGTACTGTAGATATGGGGAGCTCAGTGGTTCTGGGTAACAGTACTATAGATATGAAGAGCTCAGTGGTTCTGGGTAACAGTACTGTAGATATGGGGAACTCAGTGGTTCTGGGTAACAGTACTGTAGATATGGGGAACTCAGTGGTTCTGGGTAACAGTACTGTAGATATGGGGAGCTCAGTGGTTCTGGGTAACAGTACTGTAGATATGGGGAACTCAGTGGTTCTGGGTAACAGTACTGTAGATATGGGGAGCTGAGGGTTCTGGGTAACAGTACTGTAGATATGGGGAGATCAGTGGTTCTGGGTAACAGTGACAGTACTGTAGATATGGGGATCTCAGTGGTTCTGGGTAACAGTGACAGTACTGTAGATATGGGGAGATCAGTGGTTCTGGGTAACAGTGACAGTACTGTAGATATGGGGATCTCAGTGGTTCTGGGTAACAGTGACAGTACTGTAGATATGGGGAGCTCAGTGGTTCTGGGTAACAGTACTGTAGATATGGGGAGCTCAGTGGTTCTGGGTAACAGTACTGTAGATATGGGGAGCTCAGTGGTTCTGGGTAACAGTACTGTAGATATGGGGAGCTCAGTGGTTCTGGGTAACAGTACTGTAGATATGGGGAGCTCAGTGGTTCTGGGTAACAGTACTGTAGATATGGGGAGCTCAGTGGTTCTGGGTAACAGTACTGTAGATATGGGGAGCTGAGTGGTTCTGGGTAACAGTACTGTAGATATGGGGAACTCAGTGGTTCTGGGTAACAGTACTGTAGATATAGGGAGCTCAGTGGTTCTGGGTAACAGTACTGTAGATAAACAGTGACAGTACTGTAGATATGGGGAGCTCAGTGGTTCTGGGTAACAGTACTGTAGATATGGGGAACTCAGTGGTTCTGGGTAACAGTACTGTAGATATGGGGAGCTCAGTGGTTCTGGGTAACAGTACTGTAGATATGGGGAGCTCAGTGGTTCTGGGTAACAGTACTGTAGATATGGGGAGCTCAGTGGTTCTGGGTAACAGTACTGTAGATATGGGGAGCTGAGTGGTTCTGGGTAACAGTACTGTAGATATGGGGAACTCAGTGGTTCTGGGTAACAGTACTGTAGATATAGGGAGCTCAGTGGTTCTGGGTAACAGTACTGTAGATAAACAGTGACAGTACTGTAGATATGGGGAGCTCAGTGGTTCTGGGTAACAGTACTGTAGATATGGGGAACTCAGTGGTTCTGGGTAACAGTACTGTAGATATGGGGAGCTCAGTGGTTCTGGGTAACAGTACTGTAGATATGGGGAACTCAGTGGTTCTGGGTAACAGTACTGTAGATATGGGGAGCTCAGTGGTTCTGGGTAACAGTACTGTAGATATGGGGAGCTGAGGGTTCTGGGTAACAGTACTGTAGATATGGGGAGCTCAGTGGTTCTGGGAAACAGTGACAGTACTGTAGATATGGGGAACTCAGTGGTTCTGGGTAACAGTACTGTAGATATGGGGAGCTCAGTGGTTCTGGGTAACAGTAACAGTACTGTAGATATGGGGAGCTCAGTGGTTCTGGGTAACAGTACTGTAGATATGGGGAACTCAGTGGTTCTGGGTAACAGTACTGTAGATATGGGGAACTCAGTGGTTCTGGGTAACAGTACTGTAGATATGGGGAACTCAGTGGTTCTGGGTAACAGTACTGTAGATATGGGGAACTCAGTGGTTCTGGGTAACAGTACTGTAGATATGGGGAGCTCAGTGGTTCTGGGTAACAGTACTGTAGATATGGGGAACTCAGTGGTTCTGGGTAACAGTGACAGTACTGTAGATATAGGGAGCTCAGTGGTTCTGGGTAACAGTACTGTAGATATGGGGAACTCAGTGGTTCTGGGTAACAGTACTGTAGATATGGGGAACTCAGTGGTTCTGGGTAACAGTACTGTAGATATAGGGAGCTCAGTGGTTCTGGGTAACAGTACTGTAGATAAACAGTGACAGTACTGTAGATATGGGGAGCTCAGTGGTTCTGGGTAACAGTACTGTAGATATGGGGAACTCAGTGGTTCTGGGTAACAGTACTGTAGATATAGGGAGCTCAGTGGTTCTGGGTAACAGTACTGTAGATATGGGGAGCTCAGTGGTTCTGGGTAACAGTACTGTAGATATGGGGAACTCAGTGGTTCTGGGTAACAGTACTGTAGATATGGGGAGCTGAGGGTTCTGGGTAACAGTACTGTAGATATGGGGAACTCAGTGGTTCTGGGTAACAGTACTGTAGATATGGGGAGCTCAGTGGTTCTGGGTAACAGTACTGTAGATATGGGGAACTCAGTGGTTCTGGGTAACAGTACTGTAGATATGGGGAGCTCAGAGGTTCTGGGTAACAGTACTGTAGATATGGGGAGCTCAGTGGTTCTGGGTAACAGTACTGTAGATATGGGGAGATCAGTGGTTCTGGGTAACAGTACTGTAGATATGGGGAGCTCAGTGGTTCTGGGTAACAGTACTGTAGATATGGGGAGCTCAGTGGTTCTGGGTAACAGTAACAATACTGTAGATATGGGGGGCTCAGTGGTTCTGGGTAACAGTAACAATACTGTAGATATGGGGAACTCAGTGGTTCTGGGTAACAGTACTGTAGATATGGTGAACTCAGTGGTTCTGGGTAACAGTACTGTAGATATGGGGAGCTCAGTGGTTCTGGGTAACAGTACTGTAGATATGGGGAGCTCAGTGGTTCTGGGTAACAGTACTGTAGATATGGGGAGATCAGTGGTTCTGGGTAACAGTACTGTAGATATGGGGAGATCAGTGGTTCTGGGTAACAGTACTGTAGATATGGGGAGATCAGTGGTTCTGGGTAACAGTACTGTAGATATGGGGAGCTCAGTGGTTCTGGGTAACAGTACTGTAGATATGGGGAGCTCAGTGGTTCTGGGTAACAGTAACAATACTGTAGATATGGGGGCTCAGTGGTTCTGGGTAACAGTAACAATACTGTAGATATGGGGAACTCAGTGGTTCTGGGTAACAGTACTGTAGATATGGTGAACTCAGTGGTTCTGGGTAACAGTACTGTAGATATGGGGAGCTCAGTGGTTCTGGGTAACAGTACTGTAGATATGGGGAGCTCAGTGGTTCTGGGTAACAGTACTGTAGATATGGGGAACTCAGTGGTTCTGGGTAACAGTACTGTAGATATGGGGAGCTCAGTGGTTCTGGGTAACAGTACTGTAGATATGGGGAGCTCAGTGGTTCTGGGTAACAGTACTGTAGATATGGGGAGCTCAGTGGTTCTGGGTAACACAATAAATAGATCACAATAGTTTCATCTCCCTACACCTCCATCCTGGCCCTACACCTCCATCCTGGCCCTACACCTCCATCCTGGCCCCACACCTCCATCCTGGCCCTACACCTCCATCCTGGCCCCACCACCTCCATCCTGGCCCCACCACCTCCATCCTGGCCCCACCACCTCCATCTCCCCACACCTCCATCCTGGCCCACACACCTCCATCCTGGCCCCACACCTCCAACTCCCCACACCTCCATCCTGGCCCCACACCTCCATCCTGGCCCCAACACCTCCATCCTGGCCCCACACCTCCAACTCCCCACACCTCCATCCTGGCCCCAACACCTCCAACTCTCCACACCTCCATCCTGGCCCCAACACCTCCATCTCCCCACACCTCCAACTCCCAACACCTCCATCCTGGCCCTACACCTCCATCCTGGCCCCACACCTCCATCCTGGCCCCACACCTCCATCTCCCCACACCTCCATCCTGGCCCCACACCTCCATCCTGGCCCCACCACCTCCATCCTGGCCCCACCACCTCCATCCTGGCCCCACACCTCTGTCTCCCCACACCTCCATCCTGGCCCCACACCTCTGTCTCCCCACACCTCCATCCTGGCCCCAACACCTCCATCCTGGCCCCACACCTCTGTCTCCCCACACCTCCATCCTGGCCCCACACCTCTGTCTCCCCACACCTCCATCCTGGCCCCACACCTCTGTCTCCCCACACCTCCACCCTGGCCCCAACACCTCCATCCTGGCCCCACACCTCTGTCTCCCCACACCTCCATCCTGGCCCC
Source organism: Oncorhynchus masou masou (assembly GCF_036934945.1). Taxonomy (NCBI): domain Eukaryota; kingdom Metazoa; phylum Chordata; class Actinopteri; order Salmoniformes; family Salmonidae; genus Oncorhynchus; species Oncorhynchus masou. The sequence continues at coordinate 15,664 of NW_027009791.1, forward strand.
ACACCTCTGTCTCCCAACACCTCCATCCTGGCCCCACCACCTCCACCGTGGCCCCAACACCTCTATCCTGGCGCCACACCTCCATCCTGGCCCCACACCTCTGTCTCCCCACACCTCAATCCTGGCCCCACCACCTCCACCGTGGCCCCAACACCTCTATCCTGGCCCCACACCTCCATCCTGGCCCCACACCTCTGTCTCCCCACACCTCCATCCTTTTCCCACCACCTCCATCTCCCCACACCTCCATCCTGGCCCCACCACCTCCATCTCCCCACACCTCCATCCTGGCCCCACCACCTCCATCCTGGCCCCACCACCTCCATCCTGGCCCCACACCTCCATCCTGGCACCACACCTCCATCCTGGCCCCAACACCTCCAACTCCCAACACCTCCAACTCCCCACACCTCCATCCTGGCCCCACACCTCCATCCTGGCCCCACACCTCCAACTCCCCACACCTCCATCCTGGCCCCAACACCTCCAACTCCCCACACTTCCATCCTGGCCCCAACACCTCCATCTCCCTACACCTCCAACTCCCAACACCTCCATCCTGGCCCTACACCTCCATCTCCCCACATGTCCATCCTGGCCCCACACCTCCAACTCCCCACACCTCCATCCTGGCCCCAACACCTCCAACTCCCCACACCTCCATCCTGGCCCCAACACCTCCATCTCCCCACACCTCCAACTCCCAACACCTCCATCCTGGCCCTACACCTCCATTCTTGCCCCAACACCTCCATCTCCCCACACCTCCATCCTGGCCCCACACCTCCATCTCCCCACACCTCCATCTTGGCCCCACACCTCTGTCTCCCCACACCTCCATCCTGGCCCCACTCCTCCATCTCCCCACACCTCCATCCTGGCCCCACACCCCCATCCTGGCCCCACAACCTCCATCCTGGCCCCACCACCTCCATCCTGGCCCCACACCTCTGTCTCCCCACACCTCCATCCTGGCCCCACACCTCTGTCTCCCCACACCTCCATCCTGGCCCCAACACCTCCATCCTGGCCCCACACTTCTGTCTCCCCACACCTCCATCCTGGCCCCACCACCTCCATCCTGGCCTCAACTCCTCCATCCTGGCCCCACACCTCCATCCTGGCCCCACACCTCCATCCTGGCCCCACACCTCCATCCTGGCCCCAACACCTCCATCTCCCCACACCTCCATCCTGGCCCAACACCTCCATCCTGGCCCCACCACCTCCATCCTGGCCCCACCACCTCCATCTCCCCACACCTCCATCCTGGTCCCAACACCTCCATCTCCCCACACCTCCATCCTGGCCCCAACACCTCCATCCTGGCCCCAACACCTCCATCCTGGCCCAACACCTCCATCCTGGCCCCACCACTTCCATCCTGGCCCCACACCTCCATCCTGGCCCCACACCTCCATCTCCCCACACCTCCATCCTGGCCCCACCACCTCCATCCTGGCCCCACACCTCCATCTCCCCACACCTCCATCCTGGCCCCACCACCTCCATGTCCCCACACCTCCATCCTGGCCCAACACCTCCATCCTGGCCCCACACCTCCATCTCCCCACACCTCCATCCTGGCCCTACACCTCCATCCTTGCCCCACACCTCCATCCTGGCCCTACACCTCCATCCTGGCCCCAACACCTCCATCTCCCCACCACCTCCATCCTAGCCCCACCACCTCCATCTCCCCACACCTCCATCCTGGCCCTACACCTCCATCCTGGCCCCAACACCTCCATCTCCCCACACCTCCATCCTGGCCAAACACCTCCATCCTGGCCCCACACCTCCATCTCCCACCACCTCCATCCTGGCCCCACCACCTCCATCCTGGCCCCACACATACTTAACTTACAATGTAAAGCACTTTGGGACGTTGCAATCAGTTCAGTCAGCAGATACTATAGATTCCATTCCTCATCTGCTGGACCTCCCACTCAACTGAAACTGGAATTGCCTGGGTAAGATATGTTAATGGTGTAGATAATCCTCTGAAATAACCATTGGTTTAAACCTCATGTCTATTATAATCAGTTCAAAAGTTAATTCAGTGTTAATTCTTGTAACGAAGGCCAAAATTAAGATGTCTAAATCAATGGAGGCCTGAGAATTTTTTGTTGTTGAAAATATGTAAAATTGCACAGTCAGCTCACATTATCTTAACTCATTATCTTTCTTCTCGATACTACAGGACATAAAACAATATGGAGGTAAGATAGATATTCATTTTGAGACAATGACGTAGTATTTTCATATTTTAATATACACTTTTCATATTAATGTGAAATTCCTGTTTTTAAGATTTCTCACAACAACAAAAAAACAAGAGTATCTATGTGAAATGTCAATGGAGGATGCTGGGTCATGGCTGGTGCCAATTTCTACTGCAAATTCTTCATTTTTCAAAGCCCTTTTTTTTAAACATTGAATTCAGTTCGTGTCATGCTAAATTCGCTTTTTTTTTTTTTGCGATCCGCGGAAACAACTATGACGATCACCACGACAACATGTTTAAATCCTAAAAGTTGCTGCACCTTGATGCTTTTTCTTCGGATGTATTACGTTAGGAAATCAAACTTTTTTGGGGGATATACTGTAAAATAAATGTTAGAGAACAAACTCTACCGAACGATTCAGAACGTGAATAATAATCACACCTGTCTCGATAAAATGTATCTTCGTAACATACGCAAGTTATGAAATACAATGGGTGGACACCCTCAAAATTATCACGAATCTCTGAATCCTTTTGGTGTCAAATAAGGGTCGAACAGGACGAGTCCACCCACCTCCTTTAATCAGACGATGTGTGCATCTCAAACGGTACCCTATTCCCTACGTAGTGGACTACTACCATAAGGCTCTGGTCAAAAATAGTGCACTGCACTATAGGGTGCCGTTTAGAATACAAACCTTAATGCATTCAGTCTCTAACTGGCCCTGAGACTCTATTGTATTTCTTCCCCACTCTGTTCTACCCCCCAGGGAGTGCTGGGTCATGGCTGGTGCCGATGTGGCGAAACCCGAGCCCAATCAAGGCCTTAGACTCCCGTAGACTCTCAGCCACGAACACCTGGGCTTCGTCCCAAATGGAACCCTATTCCCTATATAGTGCACTGCTTTTGACCAGGACCCATAGGGTATTATGCACTGTGTAGGGAATAGGGTGCACTGTGTAGGGAATAGGGTGCACTATGTAGGGAATAGGGTGGTCGGTTGGAATGCGTCCCTGCTGATTGTGCCCTAACAGAGGTTTCAGCCTCTGAAAGCTGTTGATGGTGGCTTTACTTTCTGAAGGAAAATGCGTTCGCTTTAGTGTCAGCAGGAAGCTCCCAGTCAGTCAGTAGACTACAGAACAGACCTGGTCATTAGAGTAGACCCAGTCAGTCAGTAGACTACAGAACAGACCTGGTCATTAGAGTAGACCCAGTCAGTCAGTAGACTACAGAACAGAACAGACCTGGTCATTAGAGTAGACCCAGTCAGTCAGTAGACTACAGAACAGACCTGGTCATTAGAGTAGACCCAGTCAGTCAGTAGGCTACAGAACAGAACAGACCTGGTCATTAGAGTAGACCCAGTCAGTCAGTAGGCTACAGAACAGACCTGGTCATTAGAGTAGACCCAGTCAGTCAGTAGACTACAGAACAGAACAGACCTGGTCATTAGAGTAGACCCAGTTAGTCAGTAGACTACAGAACAGACCTGGTCATTAGAGTAGACCCAGTTAGTCAGTAGACTACAGAACAGACCTGGTCATTAGAGTAGACCCAGTCAGTAGGCTACAGAACAGACCTGGTCATTAGAGTAGACCCAGTTAGTCAGTAGGCTACAGAACAGACCTGGTCATTAGAGTAGACCCAGTTAGTCAGTAGACTACAGAACAGACCTGGTCATTAGAGTAGACCCAGTTAGTCAGTAGGCTACAGTACAGACCTGGTCATTAGAGTAGACCCAGTCAGTCAGTAGGCTACAGAACAGACCTGGTCATTAGAGTAGACCCAGTCAGTCAGTAGACTACAGAACAGAACAGACCTGGTCATTAGAGTAGACCCAGTTAGTCAGTAGACTACAGAACAGACCTGGTCATTAGAGTAGACCCAGTCAGTCAGTAGGCTACAGAACAGACCTGGTCATTAGAGTAGACCCAGTTAGTCAGTAGACTACAGAACAGACCTGGTCATTAGAGTAGACCCAGTTAGTCAGTAGGCTACAGAACAGACCTGGTCATTAGAGTAGACCCAGTCAGTCAGTAGACTACAGAACAGACCTGGTCATTAGAGTAGACCCAGTCAGTCAGTAGACTACAGAACAGACCTGGTCATTAGAGTAGACCCAGTCAGTCAGTAGACTACAGTACAGACCTGGTCATTAGATTAGAACGTCGTTCCACTAAATCATGTTCGAGACTCTAATGTTGCAGTATCCAATATCTTCGCATAATGGAGTGTGAGGTCTTCATAAAGCTGTGATTTGCTGCTGTAGTCTATGTAGTGGTGCAGTGTCCCGTACTGTACTAAGCTGTGATTAAGGTTCCTATCCAGGGTCTACAACGTGTTGTCTCTCTGCGTAATGATCAAGGGGAAATTCAGCTATGTGACACAGTCAGTCACCTTGCTATTGGCCTGTAACCTATAGCTCTCCAACAACACAGAGAACTGTGAGTGACATTTCTAACAACGAGTTAACAGTTTGATAAATATCATTCATTCCGGGGATGAACATCTGGGGCACTACTAAGTTAGACGAATTATAACCTCATCTGGGTTCCAACATGTTGCCCTCTCGACTGGGCATGCCTTTGATGTGGGTATGGGTCCTGGAGCAGGGCACGACTGGAGAACCACTTTGGAAGTGCTTTAATTCATGCCGTTAAGTGATTTCCCCTGGGACCAAATGTACATCCTGTTTGATGTATTATTCTTTAAATAAATAACTATAGCTCTTGTACATTAGGGAACATACCATGGTAATTGTACCAGTCAGACCTGGGTTAAAAAAGTATTTGTTTTCTTTCATACCCTTTTAGCATTTAAATGAGTATGCCTGGAGTGCCAGATGGGTGGGATTTGCACTTTTGGGATTATGCCATTAATTAAATTGTGGCAGGCAAACTCAAGCTAGTGCAGCTGAAGTATTTGAAAGAAAGCCAATACTATTTGAACCCAGTTCTGGGTTCGTAGCGTCCAACTATTCCCAAGGATCTAATGGAGCTTTCCTGAGTAACTCTTTCCTGCCCAGCCACCCTGAGGCTGTGTCCCAACTGAAAACCCTATTACCTATAAAGTGCGCTAATTTTGACCTACATTGACCAAAGACCTCTATGAGCCCTGGTCAAAAAAAAAAAGTAGTGCACTACGAACGGAATAGTGTGTTAGTTGGGATGCAAGCGCCTTTCAGTCGCAGGTTGACATTTGTTGTCATGAATCCTTCCCTGGGGGCAGATGGGGAAGCTGCATCTGCAAAGTCAGATTTGGTCATATTGTAAAAATGTATGAAAACAAAAAAATATATTTTTGGTCTTAATTTAAGGTTAGGGTTAGACATTATGGTCAGCAATGTGAATAAGGTTAGGATAAGATTTAAAATAATTTTGTGACTTTGTGGCTGTGCCAGTTTGTGGCCACTCTAAAGAGTTGCCTACAGGTCAAGATTCATGACAATGCATGCCAACCTGGGCCTCAGGCACCCACCTACTTGTCAGTACCATCCCCTCAACCCAGCTTGATGAGGCAGACAGACATGGTTAAACTCCTCAACCCAGCATGATGGGGCAGACAGACATGGTTAAACTCCTCAACCCAGTTTGATGGGGCAGACAGACATGGTTAAACTCCTCAACCCAGCATGATGGGGCAGACAGACATGGTTAAACTCCTCAACCCAGCATGATGGGGGCAGACAGACATGGTTAAACTCCTCAACCCAGCATGATGGGGGCAGACAGACATGGTTAAACTCCTCAACCCAGCATGATGGGGCAGACAGACATGGTTAAACTCCTCAACCCAGCATGATGGGGCAGACAGACATGGTTAAACTCCTCAACCCAGCATGATGGGGCAGACAGACATGGTTAAACTCCTCAACCCAGCATGATGGGGCAGACAGACATGGTTAAACTCCTCAACCCAGCATGATGGGGCAGACAGACATGTTTAAACTCCTCAACCCAGCATGATGGGGGCAGACAGACATGGTTAAACTCCTAAACCCAGCATGATGGGGGCAGACAGACATGGTTAAACTCCTCAACCCAGCATGATGGGGCAGACAGACATGGTTAAACTCCTCAACCCAGCATGATGAGGCAGACAGACATGGTTAAACTCCTCAACCCAGCATGATTTCCAAGGCCTCTCCTTCCCTTCTTCCCTCCAGCTAGGTAGGCAGGCAGGCAGGCAGGCAGGCAGGCAGGCAGGCACACACACACACACACTCTCACGCCTTACTTACAGCTACACATACTAAAGTTCCTACTCAGTTGATTCTAATAGATCAGTGGGCTATATCCCTGTTAGCTCTGTGGCTATATCCCTGTCATCTCTGTGGCTATATCCCTGTCATCTCTGTGGCTATATCCCTGTTAGCTCTGTGGCTATATCTCTGTTAGCTCTGTGGCTATATCGCTGTGAGCTCTGTGGCTATATCTCTGTTAGCTCTGTGGCTATATCCCTGTTAGCTCTGTGGCTATATCTCTGTTAGCTCTGTGGCTATATCTCTGTTAGCTCTGTGGCTATATCCCTGTTAGCTCTGTGGCTATATCTCTGTTAGCTCTGTGGCTATATCTCTGTTAGCTCTGTGGCTATATCCCTGTCATCTCTG
>NW_027009791.1:27500-30000 GCF_036934945.1 Oncorhynchus masou masou
ACTGTGCTGGTGTGACAGGACCAACATTTACATTTAGGTCATTTAGCAGACGCTCTTATCCAGAGCGACTTACAAATTGGTGAATTCACCTTCTGACATCAGTGGAACAGCCACTTTACAATAGTGCATCTAAATCATTTAAGGGGGGTGAGAAGGATAGCTTTATCCTATCCTAGGTATTCCTTGAAGAGGTGGGGTTTCAGGTGTCTCCGGAAGGTGGTGATTGACTCCCAAGTTAAGTTCCTCAGTGATTTGGACACTGAGGAACTTAAAGCTCTTGACCTTCTCCGCTGTGCTGTCCCCGTCGATGTGGGATGGGGAGGCCACCCGCCCACCTATTTCCTGCAGTCCACGATCAGCTCATTGGTCTTGCTGACGTTGAGGGAGAGGTTGTTGTCCTGGCAACACACTGGCAGGTATCCTCCCTGTAGGCTGTCTCATCTCCGGGGAATCAGGTCTACCACCGTCGTGTGATCACTCCAACTTGATGATTGAGTTGGAGTCGTGCCTGGACACAGTGGTGGGTGAACAGAGAGTACAGGAGGGGACTAAGAACATACCCCTGGGGGTCCCCCGTATTGAGGATCAGCGTGGCGGAGGTGTTGTTACCTACTCCTCCCACTTGGGGGCGGCCAGTCAGGAAGTCCGGAATCCAGTTTCAGGGGGAGGCGTTAAGTCCCAGGATCCTTAGCGTATTGACGAGCTTTGAGGATTTATGGTGTTGAACCCTGAGCTTTAGACAAGGAACAGCATTCTCACGTAGGTATTCCTCTTGTCCAGGTGGGAGACGGCAGTGTGGAGTGCAATAGAGATTGCATCATCTGTGGATCTCTAGGGGGGGTATGTGAATTGGAGAGGGTCCAGAGTGTCTGGGATGATGGTGGTGTTGATGTGAGCCATGACCAGCCTTTCAACTTCATGATTGATAGTTACTGCAGTATAACATCATCAAACCAATATGACTGACAATGCAGCTCACAAACTAGGGATTTCTTCCACGAGTCAAATCTGTGAAAATCATAGTGCATTACGTCAGCAATAGGGTTCTCCGGTCAAAAGTAGTGCACTAAATAGGGAATAGGGTTCTCCGGTCAAAAGTAGTGCACTATATAGGGAATAGGGTTCTCCGGTCAAAAGTAGTGCACTATATAGGGAATAGGATTCTCCGGTCAAAACTAGTGCACTTTATAGGGAATAGGGTTCTCCGGTCAAAAGTAGTGCAATATATAGGGATTAGGGTTCTCCGGTCAAAACTAGTGCACTATATAGGGAATAGGGTTCTCCGGTCAAAACTAGTGCACTTTATAGGGAATAGGGTTCTCCGGTCAAAAGTAGTGCACTATATAGGGAATAGGGTTCTCCGGTCAAAAGTAGTGCACTATATAGGGAATAGGGTTCTCCGGTCAAAAGTAGTGCAATATATAGGGATCAGGGTTCTCCGGTCAAAAGTAGTGCACTATTTGGGAATAGGGTTCTCCGGTCAAAACTAGTGCACTTCATAGGGAATAGGGTTCTCCGGTCAAAAGTAGTGCACTATATAGAGAATAGGGTTCTCCGGTCAAAAGTAGTGCACTATATAGGGAATAGGGTATCATTTCAGACGCAGACTAAATTTAAGCAACAAGGCACAAGGAGGGTATATGGCCAATATACCACGGCTAAGGGCTGTTCTTATACCACAAACCCCCCGAGGTGTCTTAGTACTGTTATAAACTGATTACCAATGTAATTAGACCAGTAAAAATAAATGTTGTGGTCATACCCGTGAAATATGATCTGATATACCACGGCTGTCAGCCAATCAGCATTCAAGGCTCGAATCACCCCATTTATAAAATGTAATATGTACGGCCAACACGATCAATGAGATAATGAGTATGGATGGAGAACGGTCCCAATCATCTACTGATAGAGATATCTTTGCTCATTGCTCATACAGTAGACAGATGGTAAACTATCAGATCAATCACAAGCTAATGTATCAATCAATAACTCAGGCTGTAATAAGGCCAGTCACAACAGACAGCACCTCCGGACCGGGCGGCTGGTTGGGGCAATCTGTGTCTGCACTATGGAAAATAAATACCACTGCAAGTACACACACACACACACACACACACACACACACACACACACACAGATAAATAAACGCGAACATGCACATTGACCCACCACACACACACACACACACACACACACACACACACACACACACACACACACACACACACACACACACACACACACACACACACACACACACACAGATAAATAAACGCGAACATGCACATTGACCCACACACACACACACACACACACACACACACACACACACACACACACACACACACACACACACACACACACACACACACACACACACACAGATAAATAAACGCGAACATGCACATTGACCCACCACACACAGACATGGATAAACACATCTAAATGCTACGTAATATAAAGATCAACGTATCAAAATAAACTACAAAATACTTGT
>NW_027009791.1:35000-39765 GCF_036934945.1 Oncorhynchus masou masou
TGTTAGGAGGACTGGATGTTAGGAGGACTGGATGTTAGGAGGACTGGTTGTCAGGAGGACTGGTTGTTAGGAGGACTGGTTGTCAGGAGGACTGGTTGTTAGGAGGACTGGTTGTCAGGAAGACTGGTTGTTAGGAGGACTGGTTGTCAGGAGGACTGGTTGTTAGGAGGACTGGATGTTCAACATATTGTCGCTGTCGGATGAAAAGCTTATCTCCAAAATGACTCGATTTTACCATTAACAATCTTACAAAACCTCTGAATCTATTCTGAATACATTTTCTTGGTCCTACCGTCATGCGAAGTTCAGGGTACGCTGAAAGGAGTTGCTGCCATTTAAATCAGTGACATGGTTTTCATCAGATTGGTTCAGTACAGCACGAAGTAACAGTGCTAGTCTGATATTTCAATTCACCACTTAAAATATATATATATATATATATATATTTCACCTTTATTTAACCAGGCAGGCCAGTTGAGAACAAGTTCTCATTTACAACTGTGACCTGGACCAAGATAAAGCAAAGCAGTGCGAAACAAAAAACAACACAATTACACACAAACGTACAGTCAATAACACAATAGAAAAATCTATGTACAGTGTGTGCAAATGTAGAAGAGTAGGGAGGTAAGGCAATAAATAGGCCCTAGAGGCTAAATAATTACAATTTAGCAATAACACTGAAGTGAAAGATGTGCAGATGAGGATGTGCAAGTAGAGATACTGGGGTGTAAAAAGACCAAGAGGATAAATAACAGTATGAGGATGAGGTAGTTGGGTGGGCTATTTACAGATTGGCTGTGTACAGGTACAGCGATCGGTAAGCTGCTCTGACAGCTCACCACCCCACAATCTACATACAATTTAGCAACATTGTGGACCATTGTGAAGCTGCTTGATGAGACAAGTTAACTTTATATGTGTCCCAAATGGTTCATTCCCCCTATAACCACACACTACCTTTCCCCCTATAACCACAAACACATCTCCAAACGGTCACAATACAGGTTGTCATAGTGCAGGTTGTCCCAGTGCAGGTTGTCCCAGTACAGGTTGTCCCAGTACAGGTTGTCATAGTGCAGGTTGTCCCAGTACAGGTTGTCGTAGTGCAGGTTGTCCCAGTACAGGTTGTCCCAGTACAGGTTGTCATAGTGCAGGTTGTCCCAGTACAGGTTGTCGTAGTGCAGGTTGTCCCAGTACAGGTTGTCATAGTGCAGGTTGTCCCAGTACAGGTTGTCGTAGTGCAGGTTGTCCCAGTACAGGTTGTCGTAGTGCAGGTTGTCCCAGTGCAGGTTGTCCCAGTACAGGTTGTCGTAGTGCAGGTTGTCCCAGTACAGGTTGACCCAGTACAGGTTGTCCCAGTACAGGTTGTTCCAGTACAGGTTGTCGTAGTGCAGGTTGTCCCAGTACAGGTTGTCGTAGTGCAGGTTGTCCCAGTGCAGGTTGTCCCAGTACAGGTTGTCGTAGTGCAGGTTGTCCCAGTGCAGGTTGTCCCAGTACAGGTTGTCGTAGTGCAGGTTGTCCCAGTGCAGGTTGTCCCAGTGCAGGTTGTCCCAGTACAGGTTGTCCCAGTACAGGTTGTCGTAGTGCAGGTTGTCCCAGTACAGGTTGACCCAGTACAGGTTGTTCCAGTACAGGTTGTCCCAGTACAGGTTGTTCCAGTACAGGTTGTCGTAGTGCAGGTTGTCCCAGTGCAGGTTTCTGTGTTTGTGTGTCCATGACCCATAATACAGTATGTTTGGCTAACATCCAAAGACCTGAGGCTGCCGTGTGAGCTGGCTGGAATGCAGACACCCACCCTCGTGCTCACACACACACACGCACGCACACGCACGCACGCACACACACACTGCACCGACTCCATGAACCTCATGCATCTTCAACAGAGCTCGGCTTTATCCCATAGTATTGAATTAATCAACAGTATAGAAAATACATTTTAAAACCCATTCAATTAGAAAGACGAGCACATATCTGAATTATTCACAAGGAACAGGAGAAACATTGTACTACACATGTCTTGCCCTCAAGCTAACAATGCAGTGTATAAAACACGGAGCTATTCTCCCACTCCCCAGAGCTGTATCTACAGTGTGAGTGTGTCTGTGGAGCCTGCTGGGGTGAGGACGGCTCTCAATACCGGCTGGAACGGGGCACGAATTGAACGGCATCAAACCACGTGTTTGATGTATTTGACACCATTTCCCATATTCCGCTCCAGCCATGACCACGAGCCCATCCTACCCAATTAAGGTGCCACCAACCTCCTGTGGTGTGTGTGTGTGTGTCTGTGTGTGAGGGTGACTGCCAGCACTATGCTATAAAGCAGTTGGAGGCAGAATAGAACAGCTCCTTGGCAAAGGGGGGTTGGATTTATCTTGGCGGACAAACAGCATCAAACTCTCACTAAATAAAGTCCACCTAGGAAAGGTCCTTAGAATCAGCATGTGGCCGAGATGGAAACAGCTTCCGCTTACTGTCTACCGTCTACGTGCCACCTTAAAATGAGTCCTTAGAAGCACCCCTTCACAGGGTGCAAGTCTTTGAAATGGAATGTAGCCAAGGAAAGATTGTGTCCCACATGGCCCCCTATTCCCTATGTAGTGCACTAAGTAGTGTAGCTTGTACCGTATGGTCCCTGGTAAAAAGTATAGCGTGCCATTTGGGACAAAACCATTTAGAACGAGCCCTCCCTTCACAAGGAGCAAGCCTTTAAAACGGGAGAAAGGCACGGTTGGAAACAGGAAACATTAGTCAGAGGGTTTATTTTAAAACACATACTGACAATCTGATTAAGCATTGTTCATATTATAATTGTGTTGCAATATTGTAATTTCTCTCCACTCATTTACTGTTAAACTATTGGTGTTCCAGCTGCATGTCCAGATCATATTATTGTTATAGATCATATTATAGATCAGATTATAGTTATAGATCATATTATAGTTATAGATCATATTATAGATTATATTATAGTTATAGATCATATTATAGATTATATTATAGTTATAGATCATATTATAGATTATATTATAGATCATATTATAGATTATATTATAGTTATAGATCATATTATAGTTATAGATCATATTATAGATTATATTATAGTTATAGATCATATTATAGATCATATTATAGTTATAGATCATATTATAGTTATAGATCATATTATAGATGATATTATAGTTATAGATCATATTATAGTTATAGATCATATTTTAGTTATTTACATTTACATTTAAGTCATTTAGCAGACGCTCTTATAGATCATATCATAGTTATTGATCATATTATAGTTATAGATCATATTATAGTTATAGATCATATTATAGTTATAGATCATATTATAGATGATATTATAGTTATAGATCATATTATAGATCAGATTATAGATCATATTATAGTTATAGATCATATTTTAGTTATTTACATTTACATTTAAGTCATTTAGCAGACGCTCTTATAGATCATATCATAGTTATTGATCATATTATAGTTATAGATCATATTATAGTTATAGATCATATCATAGTTATTGATCATATTATAGTTATAGATCATATTATAGATCATATTTTAGTTATAGATCATATTATAGATCATATTAAAGTTATTGATTATATTATAGTTATTGGTCATTTTATTTTTATAGATCATATCATAGTTATAGATCATATTATATATCATATTATAGTTGTAGATCATATTATAGATCATATTATAGTTATAGATCATATCATAGTTATAGATCATATTATAGTTATAGATCATATTATAGATCATATTTTAGTTATAGATCATATTATAGATCATATTATAGATCATATTATAGTTATAGATCATATTTTAGTTATTTACATTTACATTTAAGTCATTTAGCAGACGCTCTTATAGATCATATCATAGTTATTGATCATATTATAGTTATAGATCATATTATAGTTATAGATCATATCATAGTTATTGATCATATTATAGATCATATTATAGTTATAGATCATATTATAGATCAGATTATAGTTATAGATCATATTATAGATCATATTATAGTTATAGATCAGATTATAGTTATAGATCATATTATAGATCATATTATAGATCATATCATAGTTATAGATCATATTATAGATCATATTATAGTTATAGATCATATTATAGATTATATTATAGATCATATTATAGATCATATTATAGTTATAGATCATATTATAGATCATATTATAGTTATAAATCATATTATAGTTATAGATCATATTATAGATCATATTATAGTTATAGATCATATTATAGTTATAGATCACATTATAGATTATATTATAGATCATATTATAGATCATATTATAGTTATAGATCATATTATAGATCATATTATAGTTATAAATCATATTATAGTTATAGATCATATTATAGATCATATTATAGTTATAGATCTATATTATAGTTATAGATCATATTATAGATCATATCATAGTTATAGATCATATTATAGATCATATTATAGTTATAGATCATATCATAGTTATAGATCATATTATAGATCATATCATAGTTATAGATCATATTATAGTTATAGATCATATTATAGTTATAGATCATATTATTGTTATAGATCATATTATAGTTATAGATCTTATTTTAGTTATAGATCATATTATAGATCATATTATAGTTATAGATCTTATTTTAGTTATAGATCATATTATAGATCATATTATAGATCATATTATAGTTATAGATCATATTATAGTTATAGATCATATTATAG
>NW_027009792.1:0-39760 GCF_036934945.1 Oncorhynchus masou masou
TGTTAATGTCCCATGCTACTGTCCCATATGCTACTGTCCCATGCTAGAATGTCTACTTTACTCTACCATGTTACTGTCCCATGCTACTGTCCCATATGCTACTGTCCCATGCTACAATGTCTACTTTACTCTACCGTGTTACTGTTCCATGCTACTGTCCCACTCTACAATATTAGAGAGATGGCCGCCTCGCTCGCGTTCCTAGGAAACTATGCAGTTTTTTGTTTTTACGTGTTATTTCTTACATTAGTACCCCAGGTCATCTTAGGTTTCATTACGTACAGTCGAGAAGAACTACTGTATATAAGATCAGCGTCAACTCACCATCAGTACGACCAAGAATATGTTTTTCGCGACGCAGGATCCTGTGTTCTGCCTTACAAACAGGACAACGGAATGGATCGCATGCAGCGACCCAAAAACGACTCCGAAAAAGAGGGAAACGAGGCGGTCTTCTGGTCAGACTACGGAGACGGGCACATCGTGCCCCACTTCCTAGCATTCTTCTTGCCAATGTCCAGTCTCTTGACAACAAGGTTGATGAAATCCGAGCAAGGGTAGCATTCTAGAGGGACATCAGAGACTGTAACGTTCTGTGCTTCACGGAAACATGGCTCACTGGAGAGACGCTATCCGAAGCGGTGCAGCCAACGGGTTTCTCCACGCATCGCGCTGACAGAAACAAACACCTTTCTGGTAAGAAGAGGGTTGGGGGTGTATGCCTTATGGCTAACGAGGCATGGTGCGATGAAAGAAACATACAGGAACTCAAATCCTTCTGTTCACCTGATTTAGAATTCCTCACAATCAAATGTAGACCGCATTATCTACCAAGAGAATTCTCTTCGATTATAATCACAGGCGTATATACCCCCCCCAAGCAGACACATCGATGGCTCTGAACGAACTTTATTTAACTCTTTGCAAACTGGAAAGCATTTATCCGGAGGCTGCATTCATTGTTGCTGGGGATTTTAACAAGGCTAATCTGAAAACAAGACTCCCTAAATTTTATCAGCATATCGATTGCGCAACCAGGGGTGGAAAAACCTTGGATCACTGTTACTCTAACTTCCGCGACGCATATAAGGCCCTGCCCCGCCCCCTTTCGGAAAAGCTGACCACGACTCCATTTTGCTGATACCTGCCTACAGACAAAAATTTTAAAAAGAAGCTCCCACGCTGAGGTCTGTCCAACGCTGGTCCGACTAAGCTGACTCCACACTCCAAGACTGCTTCCATCACGTGGACTGGGACATGTTTCGTATTAGCGTCAGATAACAACATTGGACGAATACGCTGATTCGGTGTGCGAGTTCATTAGAACGTGCATTGAAGATGTCGTTCCCATAGCAACGGATTGAAACATTCCCTAACCAGAAACCGTGGATTGATGGCAGCATTCGCGTGAAACTGAAAGCACGAACCACTCCTTTCAATCAGGGCAAGGTGTCTGGTAACATGACTGAATACAAACAGTGCAGCTATTCCCTCCGTAAGGCTATCAAACAAGCTAAGCGTCAGTACAGAGACAAAGTAGAATCTCAATTCAACGGCTCAGACACAAGAGGCATGTGGCAGGGTCTACAGTCAATCACGGACTACAGGAAGAAATCCAGCCCAGTCACAGACCAGGATGTCTTGCTCCCAGGCAGACTAAATAACTTTTTTGCCCGCTTTGAGGACAATACAGTGCCACTGACACGGCCTGCAACGGAAACATGCGGTCTCTCCTTCACTGCAGCCGAGGTGAGTAAAACATTTAAACGTGATAACCCTCGCAAGGCTGCAGGCCCAGACGGCATCCCCAGCCGCGCCCTCAGAACATGCGCAGACAAGCTGGCTGGTGTGTTTACGGACATATTCAATCAATCCCTATACCAGTCTGCTGTTCCCACATGCTTCAAGAGGGCCACCTTTGTTCCTGTTCCCAAGAAAGCTAAGGTAACTGAGCTAAACGACTACCGCCCCGTAGCACTCACTTCCGTCATCATGAAGTGCTTTGAGAGACTAGTCAAGGACCATATCACCTCCACCCTACCTGACACCCTAGACCCACTCCAATTTGCTTACCGCCCAAATAGGTCCACAGACGATGCAATCTCAACCACACTGCATACTGCCCTAACCCATCTGGACAAGAGGAATACCTATGTGAGAATGCTGTTCATCGACTACAGCTCGGCATTCAACACCATAGTACCCTCCAAGCTCGTCATCAAGCTCGAGACCCTGGGTCTCGACCCCGCCCTGTTCAACTGGGTACTGGACTTCCTGACGGGCCGCCCTCAGGTGGTGAGGGTAGGTAACAACATCTCCACCCCGCTGATCCTCAACACTGGGGCCCCACAAGCGTGTGTTTTGAGCCCTCTCCTGTACTCCCTGTTCACCCACGACTGCGTGGCCACGCACGCTCCAACTCAATCATCAAGTTTGCGGACGACACAACAGTGGTAGGCTTGATTACCAACAACGACGAGACGGCCTACAGGGAGGAGGTGAGGTCCCTCGGAGTGTGGTGTCAGGAAAATAACCTCACACTCAACGTCAACAAAACTAAGGAGATGATTGTGGACTTCAGGAAACAGCAGAGGGAACACCCCCCTATCCACATCAATGGAACAGTAGTGGAGAGAGTAGCAAGTTTTAAGTTCCTCGGCATACACATCACAGACAAACTGAATTGGTCCACTCACACAGACAGCATCGTGAAGAATGCGCAGCAGCGCCTCTTCAACCTCAGGAGGCTGAAGAAATTTGGCTTGTCACCAAAAGCACTCACAAACTTCTACAGATGCACAATCGAGAGCATCCTGGCGGGCTGTATCACCGCCTGGTACTGCAACTGCTCCGCCCTCAACCGTAAGGCTCTCCAGAGGGTAGTGAGGTCTGCACAACGCATCACCGGGGCAAACTACCTGACCTCCAGGACACCTACACCACCCGATGTTACAGGAAGGCCATAAAGATTATCAAGGACATCAACCACCCGAGCCACTGCTTGTTCACCCCGCTATCATCCAGAAGGCGAGGTCAGTACAGGTGCATCAAAGCTGGGACCGAGATACTGAAAAACAGCTTCTACTGTTAAACAGCCACCACTAACATTGAGTGGCTGCTGCCAATACACTGACACTGACTCAACTCCAGCCACTTTAATAATGGGAATTGATGGGAAATGATGTAAATATATCACTAGTCACTTTAAAACCTCTTGATACTCCCCATCCCAGATCCGGGATCGTGAATAAAGCCTCAGGCTCATTAGCATAACGCAACGTTAACGATTTCTGAAAATCGCAAATAAAATGAAAATAATGCGCCTGCTCTCAAGCTTAGCCTTTTCTTAACAACACTGTCATCTCAGATTTTCAAAATATGCTTTTGAACGATTGCAATTCACTAATTTGTGTAAGAGTATGCTAAGCTAGCTTAGCATTTTGAGTAGCATTTAGCACGCAACATTTTCACAAAAACCAGATAACCAAATAAATAAAATCATTTACCTTTGAAGAGCTTCGGATGTTTTCAATGAGGAGACTCTCAGTTACATAGCAAATGTTCAGTTTTTCCTGAAAGAGTCTTTGTGTAGGAGAAATCGCTCCGGTTTGTACATCACATTTGGCTACCGAAACAAACCGAAAATTCAGTCACCAACAACGTCAAACTTTTTCTGAATTAACTCCATAATATCGACCGAAACATGGCAAATGTTGTTTGGAATCAATCCTCAAGGTGTTTTTTCACATATCTCTTCATTGATATATCGTTCGTGGAAGCCTGCTTTCTTCTCTGAATTCAATGGAAAAATACTTGCAGCTTAGGTTTGCACACCAATTTCGAAACAGGACACCGGGCGGACACCTGGTAAATGTGGTCTCTTATGGTCAATCTTCCAATGATATGCCTACAAATACGACACAATGCTGCAGACACCTTGGGGAAACGACAGAAAGGGCAGGCTCATTCCTCTCGCATTCACAGCCATATAAGGAGACAATGGAATACGGAGCCTCAAAAATCCTGCTGATTTCCTGAATGCCGTTTCATCTTGGTTTTGCCTGTAGCTCACGTTCTAGGGCACCCACAGAGAATATCTTTGCAGTTCTGGAAACGTTAGAGTGTTTTCTTTCCAAAGCTATCAATTATTTGCATAGTCGAGCATCTTTTTGTGACAAAATATCTTGTTTAAAACGGGAACGTTTTTCATCCAAAATGAAATAGCGCCCCCAGAGTTTCAAGAGGTTAAACAATGCTACTTTATATAATGTTACTTACCCTACATTATTCTTCTCATATGCATACGTATATACTGTACTCTATATCATCGACTGCATCCTTATGTAATACATGTATCACTTGCCACTTTAACTATGCCACTTTGTTTACATACTCATCTCATATGTATATACATTTACATTTAAGTCATTTGGCAGACGCTCTTATCCAGAGCGACTTACAAATATATACTGTACTCGATACCATCTATTGTATCTTGCCTATGCTGCTCTGTACCATCACTCATTCATATATCCTTATGTACATATTCTTTATCCCCTTACACTGTGTATAAGACAGTAGTTTAGGAATTGTTAGTTAGATTACTTGTTGGTTATGACTGCATTGTCGGAACTAGAAGCACAAGCATTTCCCTACACTCACATTAACATCTGCTAACCATGTGTATGTGACAAATAAAATTTGATTTGATTTTATATACTGTCCCATACTACTTTTCTGTGCTACAATGTTAAATGTGTCCTTTGTGTCCAACCCTGTAGTCGGGACCGTGGAACGGTGCTGCAGCAGGTCCCGTCCGGGAGGCCTGGTCCACCAAGGGCCTCGCCGTACGCTCTACACCCAGAATTTGGAGATCAGTATGGGGGAGCAGGAGAACTAGCACAGGAGGCAGGCCAGTGACGGCAAAGCCACCAGAGAGAGACCCACGTGGCTGACAGAGAGCACTGTGCATGGAGGAAAATACATTGATCCAAACCCACTCAATGACTGCGAGTTACATTACCTCACTGTTGTTGTACACTACAGACTAGAACTACGATTTACCTCACTGTTGTTGTACAGTACAGACTAGAACTACAAGGTACCTACGTCACTGTTGTTGTACAGTACAGACTAGAGCTACGATTTACCTCACTGTTGTTGTACAGTACGGACTAGAACTACAATTTACCTCACTGTTGTTGTACACTACAGACTAGAACTACAAGGTACCTACCTCACTGTTGTTGTACAGTACGGACTAGAACTACGATTTACCTCACTGTTGTTGTACAGTACGGACTAGAACTACGATTTACCTCACTGTTGTTGTACAGTATGGACTAGAACTATGATTTAACTCACTGTTGTTGTACAGTATGGACTAGAACTACGATTTACTCTCACTGTTGTTGTACAGTACGGACTAGAACTACGATTTACCTCACTGTTGTTGTACAGTATGGACCAGAACTACAATTTACCTCACTGTTGTTGTACACTACAGACTAGAACTACGATTGAACTCACTGTTGTTGTACAGTATGGACCAGAACTACGATTTACCTCACTGTTGTTGTACAGTATGGACCAGAACTACGATTTACCTCACTGTTGTTGTACAGTACAGACTCCCTGTTCCTCTCTCTCTCTGTTGTCTCCTTTCTTTCTGTCTACATATTTCCGTAACATTTATAAACGGCGTATCTCTAAAATCCGGGAAACGTTTCACGCAAACATCATGTCCAATTGTTTACATTGTTTAATGTTAAATTTGTTACATTAAATAATTCAGTAATGACTCAAAAAAGATTATGTCGGTCATCCGTTTTTAACGGCAGTAGGAAACGGCTAACAGCTGAGATCTGATAGCTAACTGGCAAGCACAAACGCCCACTTTGGGAATACAGACCCTTAGAAATTGGCAGATCTCGTGGCAAAAGTAAGAACTGCAGAAAATGTACTATATAAAAAGGGAGAGGCTATATGGACACGCCTTGTGCCCAAACTGATGACTTACAGTACGTCGCACAGCTGAGAGTCTAGTGGAGATGAATTCATTTGTTTCAGTCAGTTTAATCAGTCGTCGTGTCCCAGCTAGCTAGTTTATACTGGCTAGCTGACAACAGCAGCATGATGCTAGTTAAAAACTTGTAAAATAATATTTTGATGTGTGAGGGTGAAAAAATGTGTATTATTGGTCAACAGCGCATGAGCTCATGGTCATTACTAGACTACCAAACTTACTTACTGTCTGCTACTCAACACTCTATTGTCCCTCTGATCACTCTGACGTCAATGCAAATCTAATCAAACAATTCATGAGAGCCCATGAGCTCATGTTGCGCTACACTGCAGGCGATGCAATTGTGTGAGAAATTGAGAAATTGTGTGAGAAAATTGAGTTTTGATGGCCTCTATTAAAAAAGGCAGGATCCCATCAACTTTCTATAGACTAGATCTACTATTTAAGTGCATAGATGAGATACATATTTTTCCCCTGCCCCTTTTCCAAGACAGGTGCATGAAAATGGACGTTTCTAAATCAAAATTAATTTCACACATACAGTACCAGTCAAAAGTAGGTCACACCTATTCATTCAAGAATTGTACTATTTTCTACATTGTAGAAAAATAGTGAAAACATCAGAACTATGAAATAACACACATGGAAAATAATTTAAGGATAAATAAAATCATATTATTGACGCTGGCATTGGTTGCTGATGAGGAAGTGAGAGCCCTGGTTGCTGCTACGGCTCCGCCTCCTGCCAGCCTCTTCTTGTGGATGAGCAGGGCGTGCATCACTTCCAGGGCATGCATCACTTCGTCTGATTGGCCGCCGCCGATAACAGCCCCGCCCATCTGGGCTCCTGCCGCTTCGGCTTGGCCTGAGATCACACATCAATCAGAAACGTCTTAACCTTACTACTGAGTGATCACTATGTTTACCTTTAGTGTATCCCTTTTTCTCCCCAGTTTAGTGGTTTGGTAGTTACAGTCTTGTCTCATTGCTGCAACTACCATACGGAGTCGAGAGAGGAGAAGGTCGAGAGCCGTGCGTCCTCCAAAACACGACCCAGCCGCACTGCTTCTGGCACACTGCTCGCTAACCCGAAGCCAGCCGGGACCAATGTCTCAGAGGAAACACCGTACACCTGGGTGACCGTGTCAGCGTGCATGCGCCCGGCACCCACAGGAGTCGCTAGAGTGTGATGGGATAAGGACATCCAGGCCGGCCAAACCCTCCCCGAACCCGGACAGGGGCCAATTGTACGCCGCCCCGTGGGTCTCCCAGTCACGGCCCGGCTGCGACAGAGCCTGAACTCGATCCAGTGTCACAGCTTGCACTGAGATGCAGTGCCTTAAACTACTGCACCATTCGGGAAGGCTCTTCCTCTTCCTCTCCTCTACCTCCCTGTATTAAGGTCACAACAAGCTTCATTTTGTATCTCCACGTGTGTGTGTGTGTGTGTGCACGTGTGCGTGTGCGCACGTGTGTGTGTGCACGTGTGTGTGTGCACGTGTGATTGTGTGTGCACGTGTGTGTGTGTGTGCATGTGGTGTGTGTGTGTGTGCACGTGTGCGTGTGTGTGCACGTGTGTGTGTGTGTGCACGTGTGTGTGTGTGCACGTGTGTGTGACTTTTTGTAAACATAATACATATCCTTCCCAGTCTCATTCACAAGGGGGCGATAGTATTTTTCATTTGTTTTATTTTGTGAAAGCAAGGAAGTCACATTTCCTTGCTCGTAGTAGCTAGATGACAACCTGGCTAAAAACATAGCAGGCTAGCTAGCCTTTTAGCTTCCCACATAGTCATGTGACATAATCAGATTCATAATAAAAAAAATTATGCACTGGAATACACACTGGAGTATACAAAACATTAGGAACAGATCATCTTTCCATGACATGGACTGACCAGGTGAATCCAGGTGAAAACTATGATCTCTCACTTCAATCAGTGTAGAATGAGGAAGCGGAGGAGTCCGTTTAAATAATGATTTTTAAGCCCTGAGACAGTTGAGATATGGATTGTGTATGTGTGTGCTATTCAGAGGATGGATGTAAAGTGTGTTTGAAAGGGGTATGGTAGTAGCTGCCAGGCGCACCGGTTTGTTTCTACAACGCTGACGGTTTTGTTTTTACACTCAACCGTTTCCTGTGTGTATCTAGAATGGTCCATCACCCAAAGGACATCCAGCCAACTTGACACAACTGTGGGAAGCGTTGGAGTCAACATGGGGCCAGCATCCCTGTGGAACGCTTTTGACACATTGTAGTGTCCCAAATAATTGAGGGCAAAAGAGAATGCGGGGGTGGGGGGACGGGACTGGGATGGTTAGGGTTAGGGTTAGGGTTAGGGTTAGGGTTAGGGTTAGGGTTAGAGAGGATGCGGGGGTGGGGGGACGGGACTGGGATGGTTAGGGTTAGGGTTAGGGTTAGGGTTAGGGTTAGGGTTAGGGTTAGGGTTAGGGTTAGAGAGGATGCGGGGATGGGGGGACGGGACTGGGATGGTTAGGGTTAGGGTTAGGGTTAGGGTTAGGGTTAGGGTTAGGGTTAGGGTTAGGGTTAGGGTTAGAGAGGATGCAGGGGTGGGGGGACGGGACTGGGATGGTTAGGGTTAGGGTTAGGGTTAGGGTTAGGGTTAGGGTTAGGGTTAGAGAGGATGCGGGGGTGGGGGGACGGGACTGGGATGGTTAGGGTTAGGGTTAGGGTTAGGGTTAGGGTTAGGGTTAGGGTTAGGGTTAGGGTTAGGGTTAGAGAGGATGCGGGGGTGGGGGGACGGGACTGGGATGGTTAGGGTTAGGGTTAGGGTTAGGGTTAGAGAGGATGCGGGGGTGGGGGGACGGGACTGGGAAGGTTAGGGTTAGGGTTAGGGTTAGGGTTAGGGTTAGAGAGGATGCGGGGGTGGGGGGACGGGACTGGGAAGGTTAGGGTTAGGGTTAGGGTTAGG
Source organism: Oncorhynchus masou masou (assembly GCF_036934945.1). Taxonomy (NCBI): domain Eukaryota; kingdom Metazoa; phylum Chordata; class Actinopteri; order Salmoniformes; family Salmonidae; genus Oncorhynchus; species Oncorhynchus masou. The sequence goes on from NW_027009792.1 coordinate 8,959, forward strand.
GTTAGGGTTAGGGTTAGGGTTAGGGTTAGGGTTAGAGAGGATGCGGGGGTGGGGGGACGGGACTGGGACGGTTAGGGTTAGGGTTAGGGTTAGGGTTAGGGTTAGAGAGGATGCGGGGGTGGGGGACGGGACTGGGAAGGTTAGGGTTAGGGTTAGGGTTAGGGTTAGGGTTAGAGAGGATGCGGGGGTGGGGGACGGGACTGGGAAGGTTAGGGTTAGGGTTAGGGTTAGGGTTAGGGTTAGGGTTAGGGTTAGGGTTAGGGTTAGGGTTAGAGAGGATGCAGGGGTGGGGGGACGGGACTGGGACGGTTAGGGTTAGGGTTAGGGTTAGGGTTAGGGTTAGAGAGGATGCGGGGGTGGGGGACGGAACTGGGACGGTTAGGGTTAGGGTTAGGGTTAGGTTAGGGTTAGGGTTAGGGTTAGAGTTAGAGAGGATGCAGGGGTGGGGGGACGGGACTGGGACGGGTTAGGGTTAGGGTTAGGGTTAGGGTTAGGGTTAGAGAGGATGCAGGGGTGGGGGACGGGACTGGGACGGTTAGGGTTAGGGTTAGGGTTAGGGTTAGGGTTAGGGTTAGAGAGGATGCAGGGGTGGGGGGACGGACTGGGACGGTTAGGGTTAGGGTTAGGGTTAGGGTTAGGGTTAGGGTTAGGGTTAGGGTTAGGTTAGGGTTAGAGAGGATGCGGGGGTGGGGGGACGGGACTGGGACGGTTAGGGTTAGGGTTAGGGTTAGGGTTAGAGAGGATGCGGGGTGGGGGGACGGGACTGGGACGGTTAGGGTTAGGGTTAGGGTTAGGGTTAGGGTTAGAGAGGATGCAGGGGTGGGGGACGGGACTGGGACGGTTAGGGTTAGGGTTAGGGTTAGGGTTAGAGAGGATGCGGGGGTGGGGGACGGGACTGGGACGGTTAGGGTTAGGGTTAGGGTTAGGGTTAGGGTTAGAGAGGATGCGGGGGTGGGGGGACGGGACTGGGACGGTTAGGGTTAGGGTTAGGGTTAGGGGTTAGGAGAGGATGCGGGGTGGGGGGACGGGACTGGGACGGGTGCAACTCAATATTAGGGAAGGTGTTCCCAATGTCTGGTATACTCAGTGGATTGTTATACATGCCAGTGTAACCTAAAACACGATCACAGTTTGATATGCTGCTGGTGTATTCATTCCTTTACCAGGTAAAAAGGAACTTCATCATGTTCTGGTCAAGGAGAAAAAAGCACATTGTCAGGTTCTACCATTTCACAAGAGCCTGTAATTACAAGTTATTACTTCTAAACAAAAAATACATTATTTTTTGCGTGGATTCTTGTTGTTTGGTTTACCGTTTGAACAGTCGCTAAGATTATATTTGTATATCAATGGTTATAGAGCAGCTCTATAGTTGAGGTGAAGTGTTGGAACGTTCAACTACTGTAAAGCTTACTATATTGTGTTCACCAGATCCAAGATTCAGAGTGTTGGAACGTCAACTACTGTACAAGCTATTCAGTACAAGCTCCACTCAGATCCAAGATTAAGAGGTTGGAACGCTCAACTACTGTACAAGCTACAGTACAAGCTCCACTCAGATCTAAGATTCAGAGTGTTGGAACGTTCAGCTATCATTGTGCACAAGTTGACATAGGCTAAGCTCCACTAGATCCAGATCTGGGAGTGTTGGAACGCTCAACTACTGTACAAGCTTCATTACAGTAGCTAAGCTCCATCAGATCCAAGATTCAGAGTGTTGGAACGCTCAACTACTGTACAAGCCATTGCTAGTACAAGCTCCACTCAGATCCAAGATTCAGAGTGTTGGAACGTTCGAACTTACTACAGTACAAGCTCCACTCAGATCCAAGATTCAGAGTGTTGGAACGTTCAGCTAATGTAAAGCTTACTACAGTACAAGCTCCACTCAGATCCAAGATTCAGAGTGTTGGAACGTTCAACTACTGTACAAGCTTACTACAGTACAAGCACCTCTCAAATCTAAGATTCAGAGTGTTGGAACGTTCAACTAATGTACAAGCTTACTACAGTACAAGCTCCACTCAGATCTAAGATTCAGAGTGTTGGGACGTCTCAACTACTGTACAAGCTTACTACAGTACAAGCTCCACTCAGATCCAAGATTCAGAGTGTTGGTACGTTCAACTACTGTACAAGCTTACTACAGCACAAGCTCCACTCAGATCTAAGATTCAGAGTGTTGGAACGTTCAACTACTGTACAAGCTTACTACAGTACAAGCTCCACTCAGATCCAAGATTCAGAGTGTTGGAACATTCAACTACTGTAAAGCTTACTAAAGTACAAGCTCCACTCAGATCCAAGATTCAGAGTGTTGGAACGTTCAGCTACTGTAAAGCTTACAACAGTACAAGCTCCACTCAGATCCAAGATTCAGAGTGTTGGAACGTTCAACTACTGTACAAGCTACTACAGTACAAGCTCCACTCAGATCCAAGATTCAGAGTGTTGGAACGTTCAACTACTGTACAAGCTTACTACATTACAAGCTCCACTCAGATCCAAGATTCAGAGTGTTGGAACGTTCAACTACTGTACAAGCTTACTACAGTACAAGCTCCACTCAGATCCAAGATTCAGAGTGTTGGAATGTTCAACTACTGTAAAGCTTACTACAGTACAAGCTCCACTCAGATCCAAGATTCAGAGTGTTGGAACGTTCAACTACTGTAAAGCTTACTACAGTACAAGCTCCACTCAGATCCAAGATTCAGAGTGTTGGAACGTTCAACTACTGTAAAGCTTACTACAGTACAAGCTCCACTCAGATCCAAGATTCAGAGTGTTGGAACGTTCAACTACTGTAAAGCTTACTACAGTACAAGCTCCACTCAGATCCAAGATTCAGAGATTTTGCTGACAGAACGGTCGACTCCCTATAATAAGCTCTGCCAATCAACATATTTTTTTACTACCTGAATATTGAGACAGCCGTTGGGGTAGTGTTGACGCTATCCAAACCTTTGACTTGTAATGCACATATATATATATATATTTATTTTTGTTATTATTATTTATTTACTTAATTTCATAATAATAATAAAAATAAATGTATATATATTATTATTATTTATCTACTTAATTTTGTCGGGGCCCATAATGGCTGGGAGTTGCTATGTTGCTTATGCCTGGAGCCGGCCCTGTTTGTGTGTGTAAGTTTCACTGTGCAATTTTACTAATCAGTTTTACTGTTCAACCGTATATAAACTGTAAACAGGATGACTGTCACGCCGATGAGCTGCCGTCCTCCTTCCCATTGCCGAACAGGAAATGATCCATGGGAGGGACAAAGTGATGACCCCTGGGTTAAGGAGATCCATCGCTAACCTTTGTCCATGTATGACACAAATTAAATATTCATCTCCCCCAAAAACAGTGTCCTTGGGTTGACATGACAAGTGGGTCCTCACATGAATAAAACACCATGTTGAATAATGGCTGTTGTGTCTTTGTGTGTCAAAGGGATGTGACCGCAGTACGGCTACATCCTAGCTTTAAAGTGAGGACAGACATTGATTGGAGATAGGTAGCTTGTGTTTGTGGGGACAGGAATAGACCACCCAGTTTCTTCTAGTTACAAAAAAGAAATACTGTATGTAAGAGAGAACATCCCCTCTCTCTCTATGTCTGTCTATACATCCCTCCACCAGTCTCTCTGTCTGTCTGTCTACTCATCCCCTCCACCAGTCTCTCTCTGTCTGTCTATTCATCCCTCCACCAGTCTCTCTGTCTGTCTGTCTACTCATCCCCTCCACCATTCTCTCTGTCTGTCTACTCATCCCCTCCACCAGTCTCTCTCTTCTGTCTGTCTACTCATCCCCTCCACCAGTCTCTCTCTCTCTGTCTGTCTACTCATCCTCCACCAGTCTCTCTCTTTCTGTCTGTCTACTCATCCCCTCCACCAGTCTCTCTCTCTGTCTGTCTACTCATCACCTCCACCAGTCTCCTCTCTCTGTCTGTCTAATCATCCCCTCCACCAGTCTCTCACTCTCTGTCTGTCTACTCATCCCCTCCACCAGTCTCTCTCTCTGTCTGTCTACTCATCCCCTCCACCAGTCTCTCTCTCTGTCTGTCTACTCATCCCCTCCACCAGTCTCTCTCTCTCGTCTGTCTACTCATCCCCTCCACCAGTCTCTCTGTCTGTCTGTCTACTCATCCCCTCCACCAGTCTCTCTCTCTGTCTGTCTACTCATCCCCTCCACCAGTCTCTCTCTCTGTCTGTCTACTCATCACCTCCACCAGTCTCTCTCTCTCTCTGTCTACTCATCCCCTCCACCAGTCTCTCTCTCTGTCTGTCTACTCATCCCCTCCACCAGTCTCTCTCTCTCTGTCTGTCTACTCATCCCCTCCACCAGTCTCTCTCTGTCTGTCTACTCATCCCCTCCACCAGTCTCTCTCTGTCTGTCTACTCATCCCCTCCACCAGTCTCTCTCTCTGTCTGTCTACTCATCCCCTCCACCAGTCTCTCTGTCTGTCTGTCTTCTCATCCCCTCCACCAGTCTCTCTCTGTCTGTCTACTCATCCCCTCCACCAGTCTCTCTCTCTCTGTCTGTCTACTCATCCCCTCCACCAGTCTCTCTCTCTGTCTGTCTACTCATCCCCTCCACCAGTCTCCTCTCTCTGTCTGTCTACTCATCCCCTCCACCAGTCTCTCTCTCTCTGTCTGTCTACTCATCCCTCCACCAGTCTCTCTCTGTCTGTCTACTCATCCCCTCCACCAGTCTCTCTGTCTGTCTGTCTACTCATCCCCTCCACCAGTCTCTCTCTCTCTGTCTGTCTACTCATCCCCTCCACCAGCCTCTCTCTCTGTCTGTCTACTCATCCCCTCCACCAGTCTCTCTCTCTGTCTGTCTACTCATCACCTCCACCAGTCTCTCTCTCTCTGTCTGTCTACTCATCCCTCCCACCAGTCTCTCTCTGTCTGTCTACTCATCCCCTCCACCAGTCTCTCTGTCTGTCTGTCTACTCATCACCTCCACCAGTCTCTCTCTGTCTGAGGGGATGTTTTGTTACTAAAGCACCTTATACCACCCACCACTGCGACCTGTATGCTCTAGTCGGCTGTCCCTCGCTACATATTCGTCGCCAGACCCACTGGCTCCAGGTCATCTACAAGTCCATGCAAGGTAAAGCTCTGCCTTATCTCAGTTCACTGGTCACGATGGCAACACCCACCCGTAGCACGCGCTCCAGCAGGTGTATCTCACTGATCATCCCTAAAGCCAACACCTCATTTGGCCGCCTTTCATTCCAGTTCTCTGCTGCCTGTGACTGGAACGAATTGCAAAATCTCTGAAGTTGGAGACTTTTATCTCCTCACCAACTTCAAACATCTGCTATCACAGAGTTTCCTTTCCAGGATACAATAAACCACTCAATAAAGTGTTCAGGAACAAGCTTAGAACAGAACGACAGTACCTTGTCAGCTCGGGGGTCTGAACTTGCAACCTTCCGGTTACTAGTCCAACACTCTAACCACTAGGCTACCCTGCTACCCTGCCACCCTTATGATCAGGGATGAATCCCTTGGTAACGAAGCTGAGGCTGGAGCCTCTCACCTTCCCTGTGTCTGTCAGTCTGAACTGGTCTCAGCCCCTCTACCTGCCTTGAAGATCAACGGAAAGAAACATTATTTTTTAGTTCACAAACATCTGCCTTGACAGCCTGCAGCTGATATGTCACAGTGCAGCTGATATGTCACAGTGCAGCTGATATGTCACAGTGCAGCTGGTATGTCACAGTGCAGCTGATATGTCACAGTGCAGCTGATATGTCACAGTGCAGCTGATATGTCACAGTCCAGCTGATATGTCACAGTGCAGCTGATATGTCACAGTGCAGCTGATATGTCACAGTGCAGCTGATATGTCACAGTCCAGCTGATATGTCACAGTGCAGCTGATATGTCACAGTCCAGCTGATATGTCACAGTGCAGCTGATATGTCACAGTGCAGCTGATATGTCACAGTCCAGCTGATATGTCACAGTGCAGCTGATATGTCACAGTCCAGCTGATATGTCACAGTGCAGCTGATATGTCACAGTGCAGCTGAAAGTGGGAGAGAGATGCTGGAGAGAGATGGAGGAGAGAGATGGGAGGAGGGAGCTGGCAGGAGAGAGATGGAGGAGAGAGATGGGAGGAGGGAGCTGACAGGAGAGAGATGAAGGAGAGAAATGGAGGATAGAGGAGGAGAGAGCTGAAGGGGATAGCTGGAAGAGAGAGATGGAAGGAGAGAGATGAGAGGAAAAAGATGACAGGAGAGAGATGGGGGATAGAGATGGAGGAGAGAGATGGAGGAGAGAGATTGGAGGAGAGAGATGGAGGAGAGAGATGGCAGCAGAGAGCTACAGGAGAGAGATGGAAGGAGAGAGATGGAGAAGAGAGCTAAATGAGAGAGTTGGCAGGAGAGAGATAAAGGAGAGAGATGGCAGCAGAGAGCTACAGGAAGAGAGATGGGAGGAGAGAGATGGAGGAGAGAGATAAAGGAGAGAGATGGCAGGAGAGAGATAAAGGAGAGAGATGGCAGGAGAGAGATAAAGGAGAGAGATGGCAGGAGAGAGGAGGAGAGAGCTGAAGGAGAGAGCTGGCAAGAGAGAGATGGAAGGAGAGAGATGAGAGGAAAAAGATGTCAGGAAAGAGATGGGGGATAGAGATGGAGGAGAGAGATGGAGGAGAGAGATGGGAGGAGAGAGATGGGAGGAGAGAGATGGAGGAGAGAGATGGAAAGAGAGATGCAGCAGAGAGATGGGGGAGAGAGATGGAGGAGGATAGAGATGGAGGAGGATAGAGATGGAGGAGGATAGAGATGGAGGAGAAAGATGGGAGGAGAAAGATGGGAGTAGAGAGATGGGAGGAGAGAGATGGCAGGAGAGAGATGGCACCAGAGAGCTACAGGCGAGAGATGGGAGGAGAGAGATGGCAGGAGAGAGATGGCACCAGAGAGCTACAGGAGAGAGATGGGAGGAGAGCGGATGGCAGAAGTGTGCTGGCAGGAGAGAGATGGAGGAGAGAGATGGCAGGGAGAGAGATGCAGAAGAGAGATGGCAGGAGAGAGATGGCAGGAGAGAGATGGAGGAGGAGAGATGGCAGGAGAGAGATGGCAGGAGAAAGATGGCAGAAGAGAGCTGGCAGGTGATAGATGGCAGGAGAGAGATGGCAGGAGAGAGATGCAAGAGAGATTGCTGGAGAGAGCTGAAGGAGAGAGATGGCAGAAGAGAGATGGCAGGAGAGAGATGGAGGAGAGAGATGGGAGGAGAGAGATGGGAGGAGAGAGATGGGAGGAGAGAGATGGAGGAAAGATATGGAAGATAGAGATGGGAGGAGAGAGATGGGAGGAGAGAGATGGAAGAAAGAGATGGAAGATAGAGATGGGAGGAGAGAGCTGAAGGAGAGAGATAGTATTGCCATGGTATAATGATCAAGAGGTCTTGCCTCCATCTTTTGAATGTTTATTTATTTTTCATTTGGCTCCTCTTGGTTCAGACCTCCACTCCCTCCTCCACCTTCCTCCTTTCTGATAAAGTCTTGTTTTGAAAGTGTGAGCTTGCTCTCTGTTAATAAAATTAGCTAATTAATCCTACCTCATTAAAAGTGAATCGATGTTCTGATCAATGAGTGGTTTGTGGCTAGAATTATTTCGCAATTAGTTTGAAAGTTTTACCCAATCTCAGTCTCGTACAACTTCCTGTATACTTTATGATGGGGCATGGTACCCAGACTACTACAACAGTTACTGCTAACATTTAGTCCCGTAGCTAACCAAACAACAGTTACTGCTAACATTTAGTCCCGTAGCTAACCAAACAACAGTTACTGCTAACATTTAGTCCTGTAGCTAACCAGACAACAGTTTCTGTTAACATTTAGTCCTGTTGCTAACTGGACAACAGTTACTGCTAACATTTAGTCCTGTAGCTAACCAGACAACAGTTTCTGCTAACATTTAGTCCTGTAGCTAACCAGACAACAGTTTCTGCTAACATTTAGTCCTGTTGCTAACTGGACAACAGTTACTGCTAACATTTATTCACGTGGATAACCAGACAACAGTTACTGCTAACATTTAGTCCTGTTGCTAACTGGACAACAGTTACTGCTAACATTTAGTCCTGTTGCTAACTGGACAACAGTTACTGCTAACATTTAGTCTGGTGGCTAACAGGACAACAGTTACTGCTAAAATTTAGTCCTGTTGCTAACAGGACAACAGTTACTGCTAACATTTAGTCTCTGTAGCTAACCAGACAACAGTTACTACTAACATGTAGTCTGGTTGCTAACCAGACAACAGTTACTGCTAACAGGACAACAGTTACTGTTAACATGTAGTCTGGTGGCTAACCAGGCGTCATTGGCATGCTATGCACCAACCAGCGGTGTCCAGCAAAACAAAACAAAACACCTTTCATTGCACCTCACAGACACTTAAGCAATACCACATATTCATCCATATACAGCCATGCTTCCCTCCATATCTTATTCCCTCTTACAGGTACCCTCCTCTGGGCGCGGGCTGGGTTCTCTCCTCCCTGATTTTCTGTGGCTGAGTGGATCCAGAGCCAGAGCCAGACTGGGGTAATGACTGGAGACAGGCTGGAGACAGGCTGGAGACAGGCTGGAGACAGGCTGGAGGCAGGCTGGAGACAGGCTGGAGGCAGGCTGGAGACAGGCTGGAGACAGGCTGGAGTCAGGCTGGAGACAGGCTGGAGACAGGCTGGAGGCAGGCTGAGACAGGCTGGAGACAGGCTGGAGACAGGCTGGAGACAGGCTGGAGGCAGGCTGGAGACAGGCTGGAGACAGGCTGGAGACAGGCTGGAGACAGGCTGGAGACAGGCTGGAGACAGGCTGGAGGCAGGCTGGAGACAGGCTGGAGACGAGACTGGAGACAGGCTGGAGACAGGCTGGAGGCAGGCTGGAGTCAGGCTGGAGACATACTAGAGACAGGCTGGAGACAGGCTGGAGACAGGCTGGAGGCAGGCTGGAGACAGGATGGAGACAGGCTGGAGACAGGCTGGAGACATACTAGAGACAGGCTGGAGTCAGGCAGGCTGGAGTCAGGCTGAGTCAGGCTGAGACAGGCTGGAGACAGGCTGGAGACAGACTGGAGACAGGCTGGAGACAGGCTGGAGACATACTAGAGACAGGCTGGAGACAGGCTGGAGTCAGGCTGAGTCAGGCTGGAGACAGGCTGGAGACAGGCTGGAGACAGGCTGGAGACAGGCTGGAGGCAGGCTGGAGACAGGCTGGAGACAGACTGGAGACAGGCTGGAGACAGGCTGGAGGCAGGCTGGAGTCAGGCTGAGACATACTAGAGACAGGCTGGAGACAGGCTGGAGACAGGCTGAGGCAGGCTGGAGACAGGCTGGAGACAGGCTGGAGACAGGCTGGAGACATACTAGAGACAGGCTGGAGTCAGGCAGGCTGGAGTCAGGCTGGAGACAGGCTGGAGACAGGCTGGAGACAGACTGGAGACAGGCTGGAGACAGGCTGGAGACATACTAGGAGACAGGCTGGAGACAGGCTGGAGTCAGGCTGGAGTCAGGCTGGAGACAGGCTGGAGACATACTAGAGACAGGCTGAGACAGGCTGGAGTCAGGCTGGAGACATACTAGAGACAGGCTGGAGACAGGCTGGAGTCAGGCTGGAGTCAGGCTGGAGACAGGCTGGAGACATACTAGAGACAGGCTGGAGACAGGCTGGAGTCAGGCTGAGTCAGGCTGGAGACAGGCTGGAGACAGGCTGGAGACAGGCTGGAGACAGGCTGGAGGCAGGCTGGAGACAGGCTGGAGACAGGCTGGAGGCAGGCTGGAGACAGGCTGGAGACAGGCTGGAGACAGGCTGGAGACATACTAGAGACAGGCTGAGTCAGGCTGGAGTCAGGCTGGAGACAGGCTGGAGAGATACTAGAGACAGGCTGAGACAGGCTGGAGGCAGGCTGGAGACAGGCTGGAGACAGGCTGGAGACATACTAGAGACAGGCTGGAGACAGGCTGGAGGCAGGCTGGAGACATACTAGAGACAGGCTGGAGACAGGCTGGAGGCAGGCTGGAGACAGGCTGGAGACAGGCTGGAGACAGGCTGGAGACATACTAGAGACAGGCTGGAGACAGGCTGGAGACAGGCTGGAGACAGGCTGGAGACATACTAGAGACAGGCTGGAGTCAGGCTGGAGTCAGGCTGGAGACAGGCTGGAGAGATACTAGAGACAGGCTGGAGACAGGCTGGAGGCAGGCTGGAGACAGGCTGGAGACAGGCTGGAGACATACTAGAGACAGGCTGGAGACAGGCTGGAGTCAGGCTGGAGTCAGGCTGGAGACATACTAGAGACAGGCTGGAGACAGGGTGGAGACAGGCTGGAGGCAGGCTGGAGACAGGCTGGAGACAGGCTGGAGACATACTAGAGACAGGCTGGAGTCAGGCAGGCTGGAGTCAGGCTGGAGTCAGGCTGGAGACAGGCTGGAGACAGACTGGAGACAGGCTGGAGACAGACTGAGACATACTAGAGACAGGCTGAGACAGGCTGGAGTCAGGCTGGAGTCAGGCTGGAGACAGGTTGGAGGCAGGCTGGAGACAGGCTGGAGACAGGCTGGAGACATACTAGAGACAGGCTGGAGACAGGCTGGAGTCAGGCTGAGTCAGGCTGGAGACATACTAGAGACAGGCTGAGACAGGCTGGAGACAGGCTGAGGCAGGCTGGAGACAGGCTGGAGACAGGCTGGAGACAGGCTGGAGACATACTAGAGACAGGCTGGAGTCAGGCAGGCTGGAGTCAGGCTGGAGTCAGGCTGAGACAGGCTGGAGACAGGCTGGAGACAGACTGAGACATACTAGAGACAGGCTGGAGACAGGCTGGAGTCAGGCTGGAGTCAGGCTGGAGACAGGCTGGAGACAGGCTGGAGACATACTAGAGACAGGCTGGAGACAGGCTGGAGTCAGGCTGGAGACAGGCTGGAGACAGGCTGGGAGACAGGCTGGAGACAGGCTGGAGGCAGGCTGGAGACAGGCTGGAGACATACTAGAGACAGGCTGGAGACAGGCTGGAGTCAGGCTGGAGTCAGGCTGAGACAGGCTGGAGACAGGCTGGAGACAGACTGGAGACAGGCTGGAGACAGGCTGGAGACAGGCTGGAGACAGGCTGAGGCAGGCTGGAGACAGGCTGGAGACATGCTGGAGACGGGCTGGAGGCAGGCTGGAGACAGGCTGGAGACAGGCTGGAGACAGGCTGGAGACATACTAGAGACAGGCTGGAGACAGGCTGGAGGCAGGCTGGAGACAGGCTGGAGACAGGCTGGAGACATACTAGAGACAGGCTGGAGTCAGGCTGGAGTCAGGCTGGGACAGGCTGGAGAGATACTAGAGTCAGGCTGGAGACAGGCTGGAGGCAGGCTGGAGACCAGGCTGGAGACATACTAGAGACAGGCTGGAGTCAGGCTGGAGTCAGGCTGGAGACAGGCTGGAGACATACTAGAGACAGGCTGGAGACAGGCTGGAGTCAGGCTGGAGACAGGCTGGAGACAGGCTGGAGACATACTGGACAGGCTGGAGACAGGCTGGAGTCAGGCTGGAGACAGGCTGGAGACAGGCTGGAGGCAGGCTGGAGACAGGCTGGAGACAGGCTGAGGCAGGCTGGAGACAGGCTGGAGACAGGCTGGAGACAGGCTGAGACAGACTGAGACAGGCTGGAGTCAGGCAGGCTGGAGTCAGGCTGGAGTCAGGCTGGAGGCAGGCTGAGACAGGCTGAGAGCAGGCTGGAGACACTGGAGACATACTAGAGACAGGCTGGAGACAGGCTGGAGACAGGCTGGAGGCTGGAGACATACTAGAGACAGGCTGGAGTCAGGCAGGCTGGAGTCAGGCTGGAGTCAGGCTGGAGACAGGCTGGAGACAGGCTGGAGACAGACTGGAGACAGGCTGGAGACAGGCTGGGGCAAAAATACTAGAGACAGGCTGGAGACAGGCTGGAGTCAGGCTGGAGTCAGGCTGGAGACAGGCTGGAACGCTCACTAGAGACAGGCTGGAGACAGGCTGGAGTCAGGCTGGAGTCAGGCTGGAGACAGGCTGGAGACAGGCTGGAGACAGGCTGGAGACAGGCTGGAGGCAAGGCTGGAGACAGGCTGGAGACATACTAGAGACAGGCTGGAGACAGGCTGGAGTCAGGCTGGAGACAGGCTGGAGACAGGCTGGAGGCAGGCTGGAGACGGGCTGGAGGCAGGCTGGAGGCGGAGCTGGAGACAGGCTGGAGGCGGGCTGGGGGAGACAGGCTGGAGGCAGGCTGGAGACAGGCTGGAGACAGACTGGAGACAGGCTGGAGACAGGCTGGAGACAGACTGGAGACAGGCTGGAGACAGGCTGGAGGCAGGCTGGAGACAGGCTGGAGGCAGGCTGGAGGCAGGCTGGAGACAGGCTGGAGACAGGCTGGAGAGATACTAGAGACAGGCTGGAGACAGGCTGGAGGCAGGCTGGAGACAGGCTGGAGACAGGCTGGAGACATACTAGAGACAGGCTGGAGACAGGCTGGAGGCAGGCTGGAGACAGGCTGGAGACAGGCTGGAGACAGGCTGGAGACATACTAGAGACAGGCTGGAGACAGGCTGGAGACAGGCTGGAGACAGGCTGGAGACATACTAGAGACAGGCTGGAGTCAGGCTGGAGTCAGGCTGGAGACAGGCTGGAGAGATACTAGAGACAGGCTGGAGACAGGCTGGAGGCAGGCTGGAGACAGGCTGGAGACAGGCTGGAGACATACTAGAGACAGGCTGGAGACAGGCTGGAGTCAGGCTGGAGTCAGGCTGGAGACATACTAGAGACAGGCTGGAGACAGGCTGGAGACAGGCTGGAGGCAGGCTGGAGACAGGCTGGAGACAGGCTGGAGACATACTAGAGACAGGCTGGAGTCAGGCAGGCTGGAGTCAGGCTGGAGTCAGGCTGGAGACAGGCTGGAGACAGACTGGAGACAGGCTGGAGACAGACTGGAGACATACTAGAGACAGGCTGGAGACAGGCTGGAGTCAGGCTGGAGTCAGGCTGGAGACAGGCTGGAGACAGGCTGGAGACAGGCTGGAGGCAGGCTGGAGACAGGCTGGAGACATACTAGAGACAGGCTGGAGACAGGCTGGAGTCAGGCTGAGTCAGGCTGGAGACAGGCTGGAGACAGGCTGGAGACAGACTGGAGACAGGCTGGAGACAGGCTGGAGACAGACTGGAGACAGGCTGGAGACAGGCTGGAGACAGACTGGAGACATACTAGAGACAGGCTGGAGACAGGCTGGAGTCAGGCTGGAGTCAGGCTGGAGACAGGCTGGAGACAGGCTGGAGACATACTAGAGACAGGCTGGAGACAGGCTGGAGTCAGGCTGGAGTCAGGCTGGAGACAGGCTGGAGACAGGCTGGAGACATACTAGAGACAGGCTGGAGACAGGCTGGAGACAGGCTGGAGGCAGGCTGGAGACAGGCTGGAGACATACTAGAGACAGGCTGGAGACAGGCTGAGTCAGGCTGGAGTCAGGCTGGAGACAGGCTGGAGACAGGCTGGAGACAGACTGGAGACAGGCTGGAGACAGGCTGGAGACAGGCTGAGACAGGCTGGAGGCAGGCTGGAGACAGGCTGGAGACATGCTGGAGACAGGCTGGAGGCAGGCTGGAGACAGGCTGGAGACAGGCTGGAGACAGGCTGGAGACATACTAGAGACAGGCTGGAGACAGGCTGGAGGCAGGCTGGAGACAGGCTGGAGACAGGCTGGAGACATACTAGAGACAGGCTGGAGTCAGGCTGGAGTCAGGCTGGAGACAGGCTGGAGAGATACTAGAGACAGGCTGGAGACAGGCTGGAGGCAGGCTGGAGACAGGCTGGAGACATACTAGAGACAGGCTGGAGTCAGGCTGGAGTCAGGCTGGAGACAGGCTGGAGAGATACTAGAGACAGGCTGGAGACAGGCTGGAGGCAGGCTGGAGACAGGCTGGAGACAGGCTGGAGACATACTAGAGACAGGCTGGAGACAGGCTGGAGTCAGGCTGGAGTCAGGCTGGAGACATACTAGAGACAGGCTGGAGACAGGCTGGAGACAGGCTGGAGGCAGGCTGGAGACAGGCTGGAGACAGGCTGGAGACAGGCTGGAGACATACTAGAGACAGGCTGGAGTCAGGCAGGCTGGAGTCAGGCTGGAGTCAGGCTGGAGACAGGCTGGAGACAGACTGGAGACAGGCTGGAGACAGGCTGGAGACATACTAGAGACAGGCTGGAGACAGGCTGGAGACAGGCTGGAGACAGGCTGGAGACATACTAGAGACAGGCTGGAGTCAGGCAGGCTGGAGTCAGGCTGGAGTCAGGCTGGAGACAGGCTGGAGACAGGCTGGAGACAGACTGGAGACAGGCTGGAGACAGGCTGGAGACATACTAGAGACAGGCTGGAGACAGGCTGGAGTCAGGCTGGAGTCAGGCTGGAGACAGGCTGGAGACATACTAGAGACAGGCTGGAGACAGGCTGAGTCAGGCTGGAGTCAGGCTGGAGACAGGCTGGAGACAGGCTGGAGACAGGCTGGAGACAGGCTGGAGGCAGGCTGGAGACAGGCTGGAGACATACTAGAGACAGGCTGGAGACAGGCTGGAGTCAGGCTGGAGACAGGCTGGAGACAGGCTGGAGGCAGGCTGGAGACAGGCTGGAGGCAGGCTGGAGACAGGCTGGAGACAGGCTGGAGGCGGAGGCTGGAGACAGGCTGGAGGCAGGCTGGAGACAGGCTGGAGACAGACTGGAGACAGGCTGGAGACAGGCTGAGACAGACTGGAGACAGGCTGGAGACAGGCTGGAGGCAGGCTGGAGACAGGCTGGAGGCAGGCTGGAGGCAGGCTGGAGACAGGCTGGAGACAGGCTGGAGAGATACTAGGAGACAGGCTGGAGACAGGCTGGAGGCAGGCTGGAGACAGGCTGGAGACAGGCTGGAGACATACTAGAGACAGGCTGGAGACAGGCTGGAGGCAGGCTGGAGACAGGCTGGAGACAGGCTGGAGACAGGCTGGAGACATACTAGAGACAGGCTGGAGACAGGCTGGAGACAGGCTGAGACAGGCTGGAGACATACTAGAGACAGGCTGGAGTCAGGCTGGAGTCAGGCTGGAGACAGGCTGGAGAGATACTAGAGACAGGCTGGAGACAGGCTGGAGGCAGGCTGGAGACAGGCTGGAGACAGGCTGGAGACATACTAGAGACAGGCTGGAGACAGGCTGGAGTCAGGCTGGAGTCAGGCTGGAGACATACTAGAGACAGGCTGGAGACAGGCTGGAGACAGGCTGGAGGCAGGCTGGAGACAGGCTGGAGACAGGCTGGAGACATACTAGAGACAGGCTGGAGTCAGGCAGGCTGGAGTCAGGCTGGAGTCAGGCTGGAGACAGGCTGGAGACAGACTGGAGACAGGCTGGAGACAGACTGGAGACATACTAGAGACAGGCTGGAGACAGGCTGGAGTCAGGCTGAGTCAGGCTGGAGACAGGCTGGAGACAGGCTGGAGACAGGCTGGAGGCAGGCTGGAGACAGGCTGGAGACATACTAGAGACAGGCTGGAGACAGGCTGGAGTCAGGCTGGAGTCAGGCTGGAGACAGGCTGGAGACAGGCTGGAGACAGACTGGAGACAGGCTGGAGACAGGCTGGAGACAGACTGGAGACAGGCTGGAGACAGGCTGGAGACAGACTGGAGACATACTAGAGACAGGCTGGAGACAGGCTGGAGTCAGGCTGAGTCAGGCTGGAGACAGGCTGGAGACAGGCTGGAGACATACTAGAGACAGGCTGGAGACAGGCTGGAGTCAGGCTGGAGTCAGGCTGGAGACAGGCTGGAGACAGGCTGGAGACATACTAGAGACAGGCTGGAGACAGGCTGGAGTCAGGCTGGAGTCAGGCTGGAGACAGGCTGGAGACAGGCTGGAGACAGGCTGGAGGCAGGCTGGAGACAGGCTGGAGACATACTAGAGACAGGCTGGAGACAGGCTGGAGTCAGGCTGGAGTCAGGCTGGAGACAGGCTGGAGACAGGCTGGAGACAGGCTGGAGGCAGGCTGGAGACAGGCTGGAGACATACTAGAGACAGGCTGGAGACAGGCTGGAGACATACTAGAGACAGGCTGGAGACAGACTGGAGGCAGACTGGAGACAGGCTGGAGACAGGCTGGAGACAGACTCTTCCCGGGGCTCTGCCACATGGCTGCTCCCTGGGACCCCAAGTCGTGGCATTGTCAGATCTCATCATCATTAGTATGAGTTAGTAATGAAGGGTCAGATTCAGTATGGGAAAGAGAAGGGAAAAGGGAACCAAATATTTAGTTTGTAAGCGGTTTCAACGCTAACTGATGCATGGCCGGAGAAAAACAATAGGAATGATGTTTATTATTGGTTCATGTTCCTATTTTCTTTGTGATTGAGGTCTCAGCCAGAAGAGGACTGGCCATCCCCTCGTTTCACTTCTAGATTGTTCTTCCTAGGTTCCTGCCTTCCAGGGAGTAAGTCCTAGCCACTATGATTCTGCATTACTTTCTCTCTGGGGGGTTTAGCCTGGGTATCTGTAAAGCACTTTGTGACAACTGATGATGGAAAAGGGGCTTTATAAAAAACATTTTATTGATTGAATGGTCTGTGTAGCTGAATAGCCAATAACGTTTAGTAGGAATTAGATGTAGGAATAAGGAGTATTAGATTTGGATTGGACAGGTTTTGTGTGTAATCAACCAATGAAACCAGCAGCTGTCCGTCCATAATGATCAGTCCAGGACAAGGACGGTGGACAGGGGGATACAGAAGGTAAACTTCCCTCTCTCTCTCTCTCTATCTCTCTCTCTCTCTCTCTCTCTCTCTCTCTCTCTGTCTCTCTCTGTCTCTCTCTCTCTCTCTGTCTCTCTCTGTCTCTCTCTCTCTCTCTCTCTCTCTCTCTCTCTCTCTCTCTCTCTCTCTCTCTCTAACCCTTGTTACAGAATCTATCCATCGCAGGAGTGTGTATCACACCACGTCAGATTTATGGAGTGTGTGTGTGTCTCTGTACTTTGCTCCGTTCATCTTTCCTTCGGTCCAGACTAGTCTCCCAGTCCCTGCCGCTGAAAAACATCCCCACCACCATACTTCACCGTAGGGATGGTGACAGGTTTCCTCCAGACGTGACGCTTGGCATTCAGGCCAAAAAGTTCAATCTTGGTTTCATCAGACCAGAGAATCTTGTTTCTCATGATCTGAGAGTCCTTTAGATGCCTTTAGGTAAACTCCAAGCGGGCTGTCATGTGCCTTTAACTGAGGAGTGGCTTCCATCTGGCCACTCTACCATAAAGGCCTGATTGGTGGAGTGCTGCAGAGATGGTTGTACTTCTAGAAGGTTCTCCCATCTCCATAAAGGAACTCTGGAGCTCTGTCAGTGTCAATTGGGTTCATGGTTCTTAGCTAATGTTAGCGTTAGCCACCTAGCTAGTGTTAGCCATAACAAATTGGAATTCGTGATATATCCTACATATTGCAAATCTTTCACATACTGTACAAATTGTAACTCATAACATGTCAAACAAAATGGTTGATGGACATCCACAAATGAAATACTACCTGCCATCTCAGTGCCTATAATCTCAGTGCCTGTCATCTCAGTGCCTGTCATCTCAGTGCCTGTCATCTCAGTGCCTGTCATCTCAGTGCCTATCATCTCAGTGCCTGCCATCTCAGTGCCTGCCATCTCAGTGCCTGCCATCTCAGTGCCTGTCATCTCAGTGCCTGCCATCTCAGTGCCTGTCAGCTCAGTGCCTGTCATCTCAGTGCCTGCCATCTCAGTGCCTGCCATTCACAGTGCCTATCATCTCAGTGCCTGTCATCTCAGTGCCTGTCATCTCAGTGCCTATCATCTCAGTGCCTGTCATCTCAGTGCCTGTCATCTCAGTGCCTGCCATCTCAGTGTCTGCCATTCTCAGTGTCTGCCATCACAGTGCCTGCCATCTCAGTGTCTGCCATCCAGTCTGCCATCAGTGTCTGCCATCACAGTGCCTGCCATTCTCAATGTCTGCCATTCTCAATGTCTGCCATTCTCAATATCTGCCATTCACAATGTCTGCCATCTCAGTGTCTGCCATCTCAGTGTCTGCCATCCAGTCTGCCATCAGTGTCTGCCATCACAGTGCCTGCCATTCTCAATGTCTGCCATTCTCAATGTCTGCCATTCTCAATATCTGCCATTCACAATGTCTGCCATCTCAGTGTCTGCCATCTCACTGTCTGCCATTCTCAGTGTCTGCCATTCTCAATGACTGCCATTCTCAGTGACAGCCATCTCAGTGCCTGCCATCTCAGTGTCTGCCATCTCAGTGTCTGTCATTTCAGTGCCTGCAATTCTCAATGTCTGCCATTCTCAATATCTGCCATTCTCACTGTCTGCCATTCTCAGTGTCTGCCATTCTCAATGACTGCCATTCTCAGTGCCTGCCATCTCAGTGCCTGCCATCTCAGTGTCTGCCATTCTCAGTGTCTGTCATCTCAGTGCCTGTCATCTCAGTGCCTGCCATTCTCAATGTCTGCCATTCTCAATATCTGCCATTCTCACTGTCTGCCATTCTCAGTGTCTGCCATTCTCAATGACTGCCATTCTCAGTGCCTGCCATCTCAGTGCCTGCCATCTCAGTGTCTGCCATTCTCAGTGCCTGTCATCTCAGTGCCTGCCATCTCAGTGTCTGCCATTCTCAGTGCCTGCCATCTCAGTGCCTGCCATCTCAGTGTCTGCCATTCTCAGTGTCTGTCATCTCAGTGACTGTCATCTCAGTGCCTGCCATTCTCAATGTCTGCCATTCTCAATGTCTGCCATTCTCAATATCTGCCATTCACAATGTCTGCCATCTCAGTGTCTGCCATCTCACTGTCTGCCATTCTCAGTGTCTGCCATTCTCAATGACTGCCATTCTCAGTGACAGCCATCTCAGTGCCTGCCATCTCAGTGTCTGCCATCTCAGTGTCTGTCATTTCAGTGCCTGCAATTCTCAATGTCTGCCATTCTCAATATCTGCCATTCTCACTGTCTGCCATTCTCAGTGTCTGCCATTCTCAATGACTGCCATTCTCAGTGCCTGCCATCTCAGCGCCTGCCATCTCAGTGTCTGCCATTCTCAGTGTCTGTCATCTCAGTGCCTGTCATCTCAGTGCCTGCCATTCTCAATGTCTGCCATTCTCAATATCTGCCATTCTCACTGTCTGCCATTCTCAGTGTCTGCCATTCTCAATGACTGCCATTCTCAGTGCCTGCCATCTCAGTGCCTGCCATCTCAGTGTCTGCCATTCTCAGTGCCTGTCATCTCAGTGCCTGCCATCTCAGTGTCTGCCATTCTCAGTGCCTGCCATCTCAGTGCCTGCCATCTCAGTGTCTGCCATTCTCAGTGTCTGTCATCTCAGTGCCTGTCATCTCAGTGCCTGCCATTCTCAATGTCTGCCATTCTCAATATCTGCCATTCTCACTGTCTGCCATTCTCAGTGTCTGCCATTCTCAATGACTGCCATTCTCAGTGCCTGCCATCTCAGTGCCTGCCATCTCAGTGTCTGCCATTCTCAGTGCCTGTCATCTCAGTGTCTGCCATTCTCAGTGCCTGTCATCTCAGTGTCTGCCATCCATTGTCTGCCATTCTCAGTGTCTGCCATCACAGTGCCTGCCATCTCAGTGTCTGCCATCCAGTGTCTGCCATTCTCAGTGTCTGCCATCACAGTGCCTGCCATTCTCAATGTCTGCCATTCTCAATGTCTGCCATTCTCAATATCTGCCATTCACAATGTCTGCCATCTCAGTGTCTGCCATCTCACTGTCTGCCATTCTCAGTGTCTGCCATTCTCAATGACTGCCATTCTCAGTGCCTGCCATCTCAGTGCCTGCCATCTCATTGTCTGCCATCTCAGTGTCTGTCATCTCAGTGCCTGCTATTCTCAATGTCTGCCATTCTCAATATCTGCCATTCTCACTGTCTGCCATTCTCAGTGTCTGCCATTCTCAATGACTGCCATTCTCAGTGCCTGCCATCTCAGTGCCTGCCATCTCAGTGTCTGCCATTCTCAGTGTCTGTCATCTCAGTGCCTGTCATCTCAGTGCCTGCCATTCTCAATGTCTGCCATTCTCAATATCTGCCATTCTCACTGTCTGCCATCTCAGTGCCTATCATCTCAGTGCCTGTCATCTCAGTGCCTGTCATCTCAGTGCCTGTCATCTCAGTGCCTGTCATCTCAGTGCCTGCCATCTCAGTGCCTGTCATCTCAGTGCCTATCATCTCAGTAACTGCCATCTCAGTGCCTGTCATCTCAGTGCCTGTCATCTCAGTGCCTGCCATCTCAGTGCCTGTCATCTCAGTGCCTGTCATCTCAGTGCCTGCCATCTCAGTGCCTGCCATTCACAGTGCCTATCATCTCAGTGCCTGTCATCTCAGTGCCTGTCATCTCAGTGCCTATCATCTCAGTGCCTGTCATCTCAGTGCCTGTCATCTCAGTGCCTGCCATTCTCAGTGCCTGTCATCTCAGTGCCTGTCATCTCAGTGCCTGTCATCTCAGTGCCTGCCATCTCAGTGTCTGCCATTCTCAGTGCCTGCCATCTCAGTGTCTGCCATCCAGTGTCTGCCATTCTCAGTGTCTGCCATCACAGTGCCTGCCATCTCAGTGTCTGCCATCCAGTGTCTGCCATTCTCAGTGTCTGCCATCACAGTGCCTGCCATTCTCAATGTCTGCCATTCTCAATATCTGCCATTCACAATGTCTGCCATCTCACTGTCTGCCATTCTCAGTGTCTGCCATTCTCAATGACTGCCATTCTCAGTGCCTGCCATCTCAGTGCCTGCCATCTCAGTGTCTGCCATCTCAGTGTCTGTCATCTCAGTGCCTGCCATTCTCAATGTCTGCCATTCTCAATATCTGCCATTCTCACTGTCTGCCATTCTCAGTGTCTGCCATTCTCAATGACTGCAATTCTCAGTGCCTGCCATCTCAGTGCCTGCCATCTCAGTGTCTGCCATTCTCAGTGTCTGTCATCTCAGTGCCTGTCATCTCAGTGCCTGCCATTCTCAATGTCTGCCATTCTCAATATCTGCCATTCTCACTGTCTGCCATTCTCAGTGTCTGCCATTCTCAATGACTGCCATTCTCAGTGCCTGCCATCTCAGTGCCTGCCATCTCAGTGTCTGCCATTCTCAGTGTCTGTCATCTCAGTGCCTATCATCTCAGTGCCTGTCATCTCAGTGCCTGTCATCTCAGTGCCTGTCATCTCAGTGCCTGCCATCTCAGTGCCTGTCATCTCAGTGCCTGTCATCTCAGTGCCTGCCATCTCAGTGCCTGCCATTCACAGTGCCTGTCATCTCAGTGCCTGTCATCTCAGTGCCTGTCATCTCAGTGCCTATCATCTCAGTGCCTGTCATCTCAGTGCCTGTCATCTCAGTGCCTGCCATCTCAGTGTCTGCCATTCTCAATGACTGCCATTCTCAGTGTCTGCCATCACAGTGCCTGCCATCTCAGTGTCTGCCATCCAGTGTCTGCCATTCTCAGTGTCTGCCATCACATTGCCTGCCATTCTCAATGTCTGCCATTCTCAATGTCTGCCATTCTCAATATCTGCCATTCACAATGTCTGCCATCTCAGTGTCTGCCATCTCACTGTCTGCCATTCTCAGTGTCTGCCATCCTCAATGACTGCCATTCTCAGTGCCTGCCATCTCAGTGCCTGCCATCTCAGTGTCTGCCATCTCAGTGTCTGTCAGCTCAGTGCCTGCCATTCTCAATGTCTGCCATTCTCAATATCTGCCATTCTCACTGTCTGCCATTCTCAGTGTCTGCCATTCTCAGTGACTGACATTCTCAGTGCCTGCCATCTCAGTGCCTGCCATCTCAGTGTCTGCCATTCTCAGTGTCTGTCATCTCAGTGCCTGCCATTCACAGTGCCTGTCATCTCAGTGCCTGTCATCTCAGTGCCTGTCATCTCAGTGCCTATCATCTCAGTGCCTGTCATCTCAGTGCCTGTCATCTCAGTGCCTGCCATTCTCAGTGCCTGTCATCTCAGTGCCTGTCATCTCAGTGCCTGTCATCTCAGTGCCTGCCATCTCAGTGTCTGCCATTCTCAGTGCCTGCCATCTCAGTGTCTGCCATCCAGTGTCTGCCATTCTCAGTGTCTGCCATCACAGTGCCTGCCATCTCAGTGTCTGCCATCCAGTGTCTGCCATTCTCAGTGTCTGCCATCACAGTGCCTGACATTCTCAATGTCTGCCATTCTCAATGTCTGCCATTCTCAATATCTGCCATTCACAATGTCTGCCATCTCAGTGTCTGCCATCTCACTGTCTGCCATTCTCAGTGTCTGCCATCCTCAATGACTGCCATTCTCAGTGTCTGCCATCTCAGTGCCTGCCATCTCAGTGTCTGCCATCTCAGTGTCTGTCATCTCAGTGCCTGCCATTCTCAATGTCTGCCATTCTCAATATCTGCCATTCTCACTGTCTGCCATTCTCAGTGTCTGCCATTCTCAGTGACTGCCATTCTCAGTGCCTGCCATCTCAGTGCCTGCCATCTCAGTGTCTGCCATTCTCAGTGTCTGTCATCTCAGTGCCTGTCATCTCAGTGCCTGCCATTCTCAATGTCTGCCATTCTCAATATCTGCCATTCTCAGTGTCTGCCATTCTCAATGACTGACATTCTCAGTGTCTGACATCTCAGTGCCTAACATCTCAGTGCCTGTCATCTCAGTGCCTGCCATTCTCAGTGCCTGCCATCTCAGTGCCTGCCATCCAGTGTCTGCCATTCTCAGTGTCTGCCATCACAGTGCCTGCCATCTCAGTGTCTGCCATCCAGTGTCTGCCATTCTCAGTGTCTGCCATCACAGTGCCTGACATTCTCAATGTCTGCCATTCTCAATGTCTGCCATTCTCAATATCTGCCATTCACAATGTCTGCCATCGCAGTGTCTGCCATCTCACTGTCTGCCATTCTCAGTGTCTGCCATCCTCAATGACTGCCATTCTCAGTGCCTGCCATCTCAGTGCCTGCCATCTCAGTGTCTGCCATCTCAGTGTCTGTCATCTCAGTGCCTGCCATTCTCAATGTCTGCCATTCTCAATATCTGCCATTCTCACTGTCTGCCATTCTCAGTGTCTGCCATTCTCAGTGACTGCCATTCTCAGTGCCTGCCATCTCAGTGCCTGCCATCTCAGTGTCTGCCATTCTCAGTGTCTGTCATCTCAGTGCCTGTCATCTCAGTGCCTGCCATTCTCAATGTCTGCCATTCTCAATATCTGCCATTCTCAGTGTCTGCCATTCTCAATGACTGACATTCTCAGTGTCTGACATCTCAGTGCCTAACATCTCAGTGCCTGTCATCTCAGTGCCTGCCATTCTCAGTGCCTGCCATCTCAGTGCCTGTCATTCTCAGTGCCTGCCATCTCAGTGTCTGTCATCTCAGTGCCTGCCATCTCAGTGCTTGCCATTCTTAGTGTCTGCCATTCTCAGTGTCTGTCATCTCAGTGCCTGTCATCTCAGTGCCTGCCATTCTCAATGTCTGCCATTCTCAATATCTGCCATTCTCAGTGTCTGCCATTCTCAATGACTGACATTCTCAGTGTCTGACATCTCAGTGCCTAACATCTCAGTGCCTAACATCTCAGTGCCTGTCATCTCAGTGCCTGTCATCTCAGTGCCTGCCATCTCAGTGCCTGCCATTCACAGTGCCTGTCATCTCAGTGCCTGTCATCTCAGTGCCTGTCATCTCAGTGCCTATCATCTCAGTGCCTGTCATCTCAGTGCCTGTCATCTCAGTGCCTGCCATCTCAGTGTCTGCCATTCTCAATGACTGCCATTCTCAGTGTCTGCCATCACAGTGCCTGCCATCTCAGTGTCTGCCATCCAGTGTCTGCCATTCTCAGTGTCTGCCATCACATTGCCTGCCATTCTCAATGTCTGCCATTCTCAATGTCTGCCATTCTCAATATCTGCCATTCACAATGTCTGCCATCTCAGTGTCTGCCATCTCACTGTCTGCCATTCTCAGTGTCTGCCATCCTCAATGACTGCCATTCTCAGTGCCTGCCATCTCAGTGCCTGCCATCTCCAGTGTCTGCCATCTCAGTGTCTGTCAGCTCAGTGCCTGCCATTCTCAATGTCTGCCATTCTCAATATCTGCCATTCTCACTGTCTGCCATTCTCAGTGTCTGCCATTCTCAGTGACTGACATTCTCAGTGCCTGCCATCTCAGTGCCTGCCATCTCAGTGTCTGCCATTCTCAGTGTCTGTCATCTCAGTGCCTGCCATTCACAGTGCCTGTCATCTCAGTGCCTGTCATCTCAGTGCCTGTCATCTCAGTGCCTATCATCTCAGTGCCTGTCATCTCAGTGCCTGTCATCTCAGTGCCTGCCATTCTCAGTGCCTGTCATCTCAGTGCCTGTCATCTCAGTGCCTGTCATCTCAGTGCCTGCCATCTCAGTGTCTGCCATTCTCAGTGCCTGCCATCTCAGTGTCTGCCATCCAGTGTCTGCCATTCTCAGTGTCTGCCATCACAGTGCCTGCCATCTCAGTGTCTGCCATCCAGTGTCTGCCATTCTCAGTGTCTGCCATCACAGTGCCTGACATTCTCAATGTCTGCCATTCTCAATGTCTGCCATTCTCAATATCTGCCATTCACAATGTCTGCCATCTCAGTGTCTGCCATCTCACTGTCTGCCATTCTCAGTGTCTGCCATCCTCAATGACTGCCATTCTCAGTGCCTGCCATCTCAGTGCCTGCCATCTCAGTGTCTGCCATCTCAGTGTCTGTCATCTCAGTGCCTGCCATTCTCAATGTCTGCCATTCTCAATATCTGCCATTCTCACTGTCTGCCATTCTCAGTGTCTGCCATTCTCAGTGACTGCCATTCTCAGTGCCTGCCATCTCAGTGCCTGCCATCTCAGTGTCTGCCATTCTCAGTGTCTGTCATCTCAGTGCCTGTCATCTCAGTGCCTGCCATTCTCAATGTCTGCCATTCTCAATATCTGCCATTCTCAGTGTCTGCCATTCTCAATGACTGACATTCTCAGTGTCTGACATCTCAGTGCCTAACATCTCAGTGCCTGTCATCTCAGTGCCTGCCATTCTCAGTGCCTGCCATCTCAGTGCCTGCCATCCAGTGTCTGCCATTCTCAGTGTCTGCCATCACAGTGCCTGCCATCTCAGTGTCTGCCATCCAGTGTCTGCCATTCTCAGTGTCTGCCATCACAGTGCCTGACATTCTCAATGTCTGCCATTCTCAATGTCTGCCATTCTCAATATCTGCCATTCACAATGTCTGCCATCGCAGTGTCTGCCATCTCACTGTCTGCCATTCTCAGTGTCTGCCATCCTCAATGACTGCCATTCTCAGTGCCTGCCATCTCAGTGCCTGCCATCTCAGTGTCTGCCATCTCAGTGTCTGTCATCTCAGTGCCTGCCATTCTCAATGTCTGCCATTCTCAATATCTGCCATTCTCACTGTCTGCCATTCTCAGTGTCTTGCCATTCTCAGTGACTGCCATTCTCAGTGCCTGCCATCTCAGTGCCTGCCATCTCAGTGTCTGCCATTCTCAGTGTCTGTCATCTCAGTGCCTGTCATCTCAGTGCCTGCCATTCTCAATGTCTGCCATTCTCAATATCTGCCATTCTCAGTGTCTGCCATTCTCAATGACTGACATTCTCAGTGTCTGACATCTCAGTGCCTAACATCTCAGTGCCTGTCATCTCAGTGCCTGCCATTCTCAGTGCCTGCCATCTCAGTGCCTGTCATTCTCAGTGCCTGCCATCTCAGTGTCTGTCATCTCAGTGCCTGCCATCTCAGTGCTTGCCATTCTTAGTGTCTGCCATTCTCAATAACTGTCATTCTCAGTGCCTGCCATCTCAGTGTCTGCCATCTCAGTGCCTGCCATCTCAGTGCCTGCCATCTCAGTGCTTGCCATTCTTAGTGTCTGCCATTCTCAGTGTCTATCATCTCAGTGCCTGCCATCTCAGTGCCTATCATCTCAGTGCCTGCCATCTCAGTGCCTGCCATTCTCAGTGCCTGCCATCTCAGTGTCTGTCATCTCAGTGCCTGCCATCTCAGTGCTTGCCATTCTTAGTGTCTGCCATTCTCAATAACTGTCATTCTCAGTGCCTGCCATCTCAGTGTCTGTCATCTCAGTGCCTGCCATCTCAGTGCTTGCCATTCTTAGTGTCTGCCATTCTCAATAACTGTCATTCTCAGTGCCTGCCATCTCAGTGTCTGCCATCTCAGTGCCTGCCATCTCATTGTCCGCCATCTCAGTGCCTGCCATCTCAGTGTCTGCCATCTCAGTGCCTGCCATCTCAGTGTCTGCCATCTCAGTGCCTGCCATCTCAGTGCCTGCCATTCTCAGTGCCTGCCATCTCAGTGCCTGCCATCTCAGTGCCTGCCATTCTCAGTGCCTGCCATTCTCACTGCCTGCCATCTCAGTGCATGCCATCTCAGTGCCTGCCATCTCAGTGTCTGCCATCTCAGTGCCTGCCATCTCAGTGCCTGCCATTCTCTGTGCCTGCCATCTCAGTGCCTGCCATTCTCAGTGCCTGCCATCTCAGTGCCTGCCATCTCAGTGCCTGCCATCTCAGGGCCTGCTGAAGATAGGCCTCAACCCTTTAACTGCGTGCTGACTTCTCCTCGCTTTATATAGTTCTATAAAACATTAATAAATTAAATTCTTGATCAATACAACCTAACGTAGTTATAATGAGATGTTCTATATACAGTGGCTGCAATGAGCCAATAAACCTGAGAGGATGAACAGGAGAGTGTAAATCTGGACTGTGAGTGTGCTCTGCTCTCTGCTTTTACCTGTGCTTGACGCTGGTTTATGGCATGGATACACTTCAGCTCGGTGATCTGGAAGTGAATTAGATAACTGCTGATATCAGAGAAACCCTACTTTAACCACATCTAATTTTACATCCTATCAAAAACAATACTAATCCAACCCTTTATTCCCATATATGAATGCAGAATGTAACAGCCATTATTACAAACTCTTTTTTTGTGTGATTTTAATCTGCATCTAACTAAGCCTCTTGTGTATCTTCATTAATTATATCACAACTGTGCGAAATGGGCCAAAGTAACTGAAGAGATGAGAGGATGGTTCCGGTCATTGTTAATCAACGCAGTTATACGTGCAGAGGTAATTTAAAGATGCTGAACATGGAGCTGAGAGTGTGTGAATGGGGAGAGGGAATAACTGAGTGAGAGAGAAGAACAAACTATGAGGTCAGACTCAGCAAGAATTATTAATTCTGAAGGCATGGAAAGTTGTAAGGTTGTTCTGGTTCGCATCTCCTCTCCTCTCCTCTCATCTCCTCTCCTCTCCTCTCATCTCCTCTCCCTCTCCCTCTCCCCTTCCCTCTCCTCTCTTCCCTCTCCTCTCCTCTCCTCTCCACTCCTCTCCCCTTCCCTATCTTCTCCTCTCTCCTCTCCTCTCCTCTCCACTCCTCTCCCCTTCCCTCTCCTCTCCTCTCTCTCTCCTCTCCTATCCTCTCCTCTCCTCTCCCCTTCCCTATCTTCTCTCTCTCTCCTCTCCACTCCTCTCCCCTTCCCTCTCATCTCCTCTCTCCTCTCCTCTCTTCTCTCTCTCCTCTCCCTCTCCTCTCCTCTGCCTCTCCTCTCCTCTCCTCTCCCCTCCCTCCCCCTCCCCTCTCTCTCCTCTCCTCTCCTCTCCACTCCTCTCCTCTCTCTCTCTTATCTTCTCGCCTCTTCTCCTCTCCACTCCTCTCCCCTTCCCTCTCCTCTCCTCCTAATTCTGAAGGCATGGAAAGTTGTAAGGTGTTCTGGTTCGCCTCTCCTCTCCCTCTCTTCTCCTCTCCCTCTCCTCTCTCTCTCCCCTTCCCTCTCCCTCTCCTCTCTTCTCCTCTCCTCTCTCCTCTCCTCTCCACTCCTCTCCCCCTTCCCTCTCTTCTCCTCTCTCCTCTCTCCCTCTCCACTCCTCTCCCCCTTCCCTCCCTCTCCTCTCCCTCTCCTCACCTCTCCTCTCCCCTCTCCTCTCCTCTCTCCCTCTCCTCTCCCTCTCCTCTCCTGTCCCTCTCCTCTCTCCCTCTCCTCTCCTCCCCCTCTCCTCTCCTCTCCCTCTCCCATCCTCTCCTCTCTCCTCTCCTCTCCTATCCTCTCTCCCTCTCCTCTGCTCTCCACTCCTCTCCCCCTTCCCTCTCCGCTCCTCTCCTCCTCTCCCCTCTCCTCTCCTCTCCTCTCCTCTCCCCTGTCCTATCCTCTCCCTCCTCTCCTCTCCTCTCCCTCTCCTCTCCCTCTCCTCTCCCTCTCTCTCTCTCCTCTCATCTCCCCTCCCCTCCCCTCTCCTCTCCTCTCCCTCTCCTCTTCACTCCTCTCTCTCCTCTCTCTCCTCTCCCTCTCTTCTCCTCTCCTCTCTCCTCTCCTCTCCCTCTCCCTCTGCCTCTCCTCTCCTCTCCCTCTCCCCTCTCCCCCTCCCTCTCCCCTCTCCTCTCTCCTCTCCTCTCCACTCCTCTCCTCTCTTCTCGTCTCTTCTCCTCTCCACTCCTCTCCCCTTCCCTCTCCTCTCCTCCCAATCCTGAAGGCATGGAAAGTTGTAAGGTGTTCTGTGTCTCGCCTCCTCTCTTCTCCTCTCCTCTCCTCTCCCCTTCCCTCTCCCTCTCTTCTCCCTCTCCTCTCCTCTCCACTCCTCTCCCCCTTCCCCTCTCCTCTCCTCTCCTCTCCACTCCTCTCCCCTTCCCTCTCCCTCTCCCTCTCCTCTCCTCCCTCTCCCTCTCCACTCCACTCCCTCTCCTCTCCCTCCTCTCCCCTCTCCCTCTCCTCTCCCGTCCTGTCCTCTCCCTCTCCCCTCGCCTTCCCTCTCCCTCTCCTATCCTCTCCTCCCCTCTCCTCTCCTCTCCTATCCCTCTCCCTCTACTCTCCACTCCTCTCCCCTTCCCTCTCCTCTCCTCTCGCCTCTCCTCTCCTCTCCTCTCATCTCCTCTCCTCCCCTGTCCTCTCCTCTCCCCTCTCCTATCCCTCTCCCTCTCCCCTCTCCTCTCCACTCCTCTCCTCTCCCCCTTCCCTCTCCCTCTCTCCTCTCCTATCCTCTCTCCTCTCCCTCTCCACTCCTCTCCCTCCCCTTCCCTCTCCTCTCCCTCTCCTCTCCCCCTTCCCTCTCCTCTCTCTCTCTCTCTCCCTCTCCCTCTCCTGTCCCTCTCCTCTCTCCTCTCCTCTCCCGTCCTCTCCCTCTCCACTCCTGTCCCTCTCCCTCACCTCTCCTGTCCTCTCCTCTCTCTCTCCTGTCCTCTCCCTCTCCCTCTCCCTCTCCACTCCTGTCCTCTCCCTCTCCCTCTCCTGTCCTCTCCCTCTCCCTCTCCTCTCCTCTCCTCTCCTCTCCTCTCCTCTCCCTCTCCTCTCCACTCCCTCTCCCTCCTCTCCACTCCTCTCCCTCTCCTCTCCCTCTCCTGTCCTCTCCTCTCCTCTCCACTCTTGTCCCTCTCCTCTCCTCTCCACTCCTCTCCTATCTTCTCCTCTCCTCTCCTCTCCTCTCCCTCTCCCTCTCCACTCCTCTCCCTCTCCCTCTCCCTCTCCTCTCCTCTCCTCTCCTCTCCTCTCTCCTCTCCTCTCCCTCTCCACTCCTCTCCTCTCCTCTCACTCCTGTCCTCTCCTCTCCCTCTCCTGTCCTGTCCTCTCCCTCTCCTGTCCTCTCCTCTCCTCTCCACTCATGTCCTCTCCTCTCTCCCCTCTCCTGTCCTCTCTTCTCCCTCTCCTCTCCCTCTCCACTCCTCTCCTCTCCCTCTCCTCTCCACTCCTCCTCCTCTCCTCTGCTCTCCTGTCCCTCTCCTCTCCCTCTCCACTCCTGTCCTCTCCTCTCCCTCTCCTCTCCACTCCTCTCCTATCTTCTCCTCTCCCTCTCCCTCCTCCACCTCTCCTCTCCCTCTCCCTCTCCCTCTCCTCTTCCTCTCCTCTCCTCTCCCTCTCCCTCTCCTCTCCCTCTCCTCTCTCTCTCCTCTCCTCTACTGTCCTCTCCTCTCCTGTCCTCTCTCTCTCCCTGTCCTCTCCCTCTCTCTCTCTCCTGTCCCTCTCCCTGTCCTCTCCTCTCCTGTCCTCTCCTCTCCACTCTCTCTCCTCTCTCTCCTCTCCTGTCCTGTCCTGTCCTGTCCCTCTCCCTCTCCCCTTCCCTCTCCTCTCCTCTCATCTCCTCTCCTGACCTCTCCTCTCCCTCCCCCTCTCCTCCTCTCCTCTCCTCTCCTCTCTCTCTCCCTCTCCTCTCCCTCTCTCCTCTCCTCTCCCTCTCCTCTCCTCTCCCTCTCCCCCTTCCCTCTCCTCTCCTCTCCTCTCTCCTCTCCTGTCCTCTCCCTCCTCTCCTCTCCTCTCCTCTCCACTCATTCTCTATCTCGCCACCGGGGTATGACTTGGATGGAGAATTACTGAGGATTATTGTCGACTATATTGCCACTCCTATTTGCCATGTCTTCAATTTCAGCCTACTAGAAAGTGTGTGCCATCATGCCTGGAGGGAAACTGAAGTCATCCCGCTACCCAAGAATAGCAAATCCCCTTTACTGGCTCAAATAACCAACCAATCAGCCTGTTACCAACCCTTAGTAAATTTTGGGATAAAATCGTGTTTGACCAGATACATTGCTATTTTACTGTAATCAAATTGACAAACAGACGTTCAGCACGCTTATAGGGAAGGACACTCAACACGCAAGGCACTTAAACAAATGACGGATGATTGGCTGAGAGAAATTGATGATAAAAATATTGTGGGGGCTGTTTTTGTTACACTTCAGTGCGGCTTTTGACATTATCGATCATAGTCCGGCTGCTGGAAAAACACGTGTTATGGCTTT